>NW_007250878.1:398826-421778 GCF_000164805.1 Carlito syrichta
ACCCACCCAGGCAACTTGGCGAGACCTCATCTCTACAATAAATCTAAAAATCAGCCAGGTGTGGTAGCGCACGCCTGTAGTTCCAGCTGCTTGGAAGGCTGAGGCGGAAGGATCGCCGGAGCCCAGCAGGTCGAGGCTGCGGTGTCCGGGCGTGGCCACTGCACTCCAGTCTGGGTGACAGAGTGAGACTCCGATTCAAAAAAAAAAAAAGTAAAGGAGGTTGGGCACAGTGGCTCATGACTGTAATCCCAGCACTTTGGGGCTGGAGACAAGAGGACTGCCTGAGCCCAGGGATTCGAGACCAGCCTGGTGAGACCACCCTTGGTGAGACCTTGTCTCCATAATAAATCAAAAAATTAGCCAGGTATGTTGGCATGTGCCTGTAGTTCTAGCTACTTGGAACTATTGAGGCAGAAGGATCGCCTGAGCCCAGCAAGTTGTGACTGTGCCACTGCACTCCAGTCTGGGTGATGGAGTAAGACTCGGACTGAAAAAAAGAAGGGGGAGAAGGGGAGAGGAAGAGGAAGAGAAGAAGTAAAGGACACCATTGGGTAACACCCATCCAGGTCTAGGTGCATCCGTTCATTCCGCACACCTCTGTTCTATGCACTGGGAAGCCCAGCAGAAAACAATACACTAAGGTCCCTAATTTCTAGTGTGAGGAGACAGGCAGTAAACAAGCAAACCAATGCATGGCACAGGACAGTGGTAAGATCAGTGAAGACCTAGAACAAGTGACTTATGATAGGGGCCGGGACAGGAGTTATTTTTATACAAGAAGGTCAGAGAAGGCCTTTCTGGAAAGGAGCACTCAAGCTGAGACCTGAATGATGAGAAGGAGCCAGTGCTGCAAAGATCCGAGGGAAGAGCATTCCAGGCAGAGGGAACAGCCAGTGCAAAGGCCCCAAGACCGGAATGAGGAGTAGAAGGCAGGCCAGTGTGGCTACAGCACCTGGGCAAAGGGGAGGGGCGGAAGCTGAGCGTGGCCTGTATCCGATGGGCCTCATGTGCCATGGTGGTAGTTTGGGATTCACTTGAGGCACGGTATGTCAGCTTGGAGAGACCTAAGCAAGGGAGTGATGTGATCCAACTGGGTGCAGAACGGATTTTAATGGGACAAGTGTTGAAGTGGAATAATGAAGGAAGATGCTATTGCAGGAGATGATGGTGTCAAGGCTAGAGTGTCAGCATGAATGGAGAGATGTGGACAGAGCTGGGATCGCTTTCAGTAGCTGCAGAACTTCCACTGGGCTGGGTGAGGGCGGGCAGGGAAGGAGGACTCTGCCTGAACGTCCAGGGGCTGGTGTGTCAGTGATGGGGATGAGGAAGATGGGCCAGTTCATTCACAGCCGTTATCGATGGAGGCTATTTAGAGGCAGGAGAGACAGCAGTGCCAAGGACAATAAATGATTCATTTCCAGAAAATGGAGTAAGGTTTGCTGACGTGATCAAAATGCAAAACAAAGGGAGGCGTGGCAATCGTCACATCTCGCGGAGCTGAAACTGACTTAGAAGTGAAGCTGAAACCCTCCAATCAAACAGCAACAAGTACTCACTTTAACCTTATCTGGACCCAAAACTGCTGAGGCAACGTCCAGGAAAAATTTTGACCTCTGTATTACTCAGTCAATGAGGAACCAGGGAAGGGGGCCGCACACTAGGAAATAAAAAGTTTGTTGTAACCACCTTGGGTGTGCCTGCCCACCAGACCCCCGATCCTGCAAGCTTGTCATTGCAGTCTCAGTTCTGCGGCACTCCCCATCTCTGTGTCCATCCTTTTGATTTTGGAAGGGTGAGGTCGTTTCTCACAGTGGTAGCCCGTGGTACTAAGGAGGAGGCACGGGAGGGCGCTTCATGGAGGGAGGGTGTGGGCTGGAATGGAAAGGCGGGCTGTGTGAAGGAAGATGGAGAGGGCAGGGCTGGGGAGACAGAATGAGACCACACTGTGGACATTTTCAACGTCGCGGAGTGAGTGATTCCTCTCAGTGCTTTAGCAGCCTCGTGTGACAACCAGGCCGGCAGGAAGAACATCTGAATGGCGGAGGCAGGGGCCGCAGACCCACTGGGCCTGAAGGACACCCCACTGAGAGGCATTAATGACTTGAGACAATTTTCCACAACCAGACACCTGTCCCCCAATCCAACAGGTTGAAAAACTGGAACACGTCATTGTTCCCTGAGATGAGTGGGCACTCTGTATAAACTGAAGGGAATGAAATTCCAGGTAGATGGGAGGACTAAGCTCAGGGGAATTTCTTTTTTTTTTTTTGAGTTGGAGTCTCACTCTGTCGCCCAGGCTGGAGTGCAGTGGCTGCTCCCGGCCACTGCAGCCTCGACCTGCTGGGCTCTGGCGATCCTTCCGCCTCGGCCTTCCAAGTAGCTGGAACTACAGGCGCGTGCTACCACGCCCGGCTGATGTTTTGATTTATTGTAGAGATGAGGTCTCGCTGCCCAGGCGGGTCTCGAACCCGCGGGCTCAGGCAATCCACTCACCTCAGCCTCCCAAAGGCGTGGGATTACAGGCTGAGCCACCGAGCCTGGCTGCTCAGGGGAATTTCTAAACAACATAATGATTCTGAAGTTAATAATAATGTATACACGAAAATTTCTGAAAGAGTAGATTTTAAATGTTCTTACCACAAAATAATAAATATGTGAGGAAACGGATATGTTAATTAGCTTGACTTAGTTTATAAAATATACATATACCAAAATATCATGTGGTAAACCATAAAGATATACCATAAACATAATTTTTATTAATTAAAAAAATGAAAATGATAAAATGTTAAGCAAAAAAAAAAAAAGATGCTATTCCATTGTCCTCTGGCTCAGAGTAAGTCATGTGAATTGGAAGAATGAAGCAGAAAGCCGCCATGCTGATTTAGAGGAGAGTGTCATTTTCTTTTTTTTTTTTAATTAGAGTCTCACTTCATCACCCAAGCTAGAGTGCAGTGGCACGCTCATGGCCACCCCAGCATTGGCCCACTGGGCTCCGGTAATCCTTCCACCTCAGCCTTCCAAGTAGCCAGAACTACACGCGTGTGCTACCACACCTGGTCAATTTTTTGATTTATTGTAGAGACAAGATCTCGCCAAGTTGCCCAGGCTGGTCTCGAACCCACAGGCTCAGGCAATCCACTCACCTTGACCTCCCAAAGTGCTGGGATTACTGGCTGAGTCACCAAGCCCAGCCAGAGACCCAGATGCCCCATCCTCTTTCCTCAGCCGTGCCCCTCCCCCTTCCTATTCCCAGACACAACCTCAATAATTAGCAGTAAGTCACTTGAGCATGGAAGTGGAGCCAGGTCTGGAGGATCATTTCACCCAGGTATGGCAGGCCCAGAAAATTCTCTCTTCCCTCTTGTTCCTGGACTGCTTCTATCTCCATCTGCCTCTCCTCTCCTGGTCAATGCTGACCCTCACAACTGCTGGGTTTGCTTCTCAGACTCCCCAACAAAAACCTGAAGAACAGATAGGCCTACTCACTGAGCACTGTGTGCTGAGCACTGTGCATACATCACGGTACGTGACCCTCGCAGCCACCTTATGAGGTAAGCCCTGTTTTCCAGGCGGGGAAACCCAAGTTAAAGAGGTGAAGGACCTTGCCCGAGGACACAGAGCTTGTGCGTGATGCAACCTGGGTCTGTCTGGCTCCCAAAGCCGGCCTTTCCCAGAAGTCTTCTGCCCAGGCTCATGTTTTGTCACTGTCTCTTGGAACACCTTCCTTGGGCCTCAGAACACACCCCCTCCTCTCCTATGCACCCCCGAGAGGACAACCTCAGCCCCCAGGTCACACATCCTAGACCCCAAGGGCTCTCCACAGCGAAATCAAAAAATCAGCCAGGTGTAGTAGCCTACGCCTGTAATTCCGGCTACTCGGAAGGCTGAGGCGCAAGGATCGCCGGAACCCAGCAGGTCGAGGCTGTGGTGACTGGGAGGGGCCGCTGCACTCCAGTCTGGGCGACTGAGTGAGACTCCAACTCAAAAAAAAAAAAATCTTTAAATACGTCTTCACTCATTCACAATAGGATCAGTGCCCTCAGCACAGCCTGCAGCCCTCTGCAGCCTGGCTCCTGCCCTCCTCACACCTCAGGCCAGCATCAGGATCACTTGAGGGCTGTTAAAAATGTAAATATGGTGGAACTATCTTCATCAGTCACTGACTGGTCCCTTTGGGATGGTTCCCATGATGATAAGCGACATGATTGTTTACTCTGGCTAGTCACCCTTCTAAATGGTTTCCATGTATTAATTCACTTAGTCCACACGTGGCCCCACGAAACAGATACTACTCAGAGATATATTTAGCAGGTGAGATAATTGAGCCACAGAGAGGCCATTAACTTGTTCAACGTCGTTAGCTAGTGAGAGGTGGAGCTGGAGATGAAAGGTAGCCTTCTCTTCTCAATACGAGAAATGAAACTCCTGTTAAGGGGTGGTCTACGTTTAGCCATGCAAAGGCACCTAACCGAAAACACATTGCACGTCTGTGAATTTGTGTTTGTGTCTGAGTGTGTGGCACATTAGGAGCAAAAGGGAAGTGACAGTTGGCACAAGTGGAAGAATTCTGAAGGGAAGGACATAGAGAATTCTGAAGGTGGCAGCTAGGCCAGCCGTCCCAGGTTAGCACTGGGCCCTGCAGCCCACAGAGGTCCTGCTTGCTTGAGCACTGCAAGGAAACCTGCCACCTCACCCCTCCAGCCTAGCTAGGCCCGGGACCCAGGACCTGCCATCAGGGATCTCTGCTGCTCTTTACCACGGTACCTATTCCTGCTAGCTCTGTGCTTGGGGGTAGGCCTCGAGCTGCTTCCCAGAGAGATGACTGAGCCACAGGGCATTGTCCCCAGGCCTCAGGGCAGATGATAATAATAATAATCATGTATCGAGTATGTAGAGCGTCCCATTTCATCCTTGAAAGTAGAACACAGAATGGGCTCAGAGGTCAAGTAATTTGCTCAACGTCCACGGCTAAAACGTGGCGGAGCTGGGGATTAAACCCAAGACGAATGCTTTGACCCACTCTAGGGATCAGTAGTGACCGGCACCAGGACACCAGCCAGGACAGGCTAGTAAGAGAGAATCACAGAGTGTGCTGGACACAGTGGGAATGACCAACATTTGAGCTCCCATGGGAGAAGCAGCTGGAGGACCAGACGGACAACCCCCGTGCAAAGCATCCTTGGGGCCGGGCCTCCAGAATGGCATGTGACTCTGAACGCAAGGCTCCTGGCTGCAGCATGGGAGCCAGCCCGAGCCAGGCCGCCTAGGCCCAAGCGCTCTGCCATGCAGACCCACCCCAACGTTTGTGGGGCCTGGAGCAAGGACCAACAGAGGCCAGAGATCAATGTCTAAACACTTAAAGCATTTTAAGTTCCAATCAGTCCAACAGACTGTTAAGCAAACACATTCTGTCTTCCTACCCTGACACATAAACCTTCGTAAGGACCTGGAAGGCCAGGCATGAATCTAGAATCCTTGGAGTCCACAGAGTTCTGCGTCTGGAGGAGGAGGTACTGGGAAAGGGGCCCAATGCCCGCCCCTTCTCTCCCCATTCCCAGTTCTGTGGCACCCTTTGAAGGACCTTGGCCACACATGTGGACACTGAGCCGCACACTCAAACTCTGTCCATGCCTTTCACGAAAAGTTACATTGTGATCACCATTGGGACCCACTCCTCGCTCCTGGAGGAAGACAGACCCAAGGAAGAGGCCCTGTGGGCATGGGGCCCCATGGCTGACTAGACTGGAATTCACAGTGTCCGGTACCCACGCGTGGTCTAGAAGCAGGTATGTGTCTTCCCCTTGAGTCTGAGGCATCACCAGAGCAGGTCCAGAGCAGGCCATCTATGGCTCAGGGTCCAGGGCAGGGACCTTCAGGTCTGGTTCTCAGGAGCTTGTTGCTGCTACCACTTCCTTATTGTGAAACTTCGAGCTTGTGAGTTCATCCCTCTGTGCCTTGCTTTCCTCATCTGTAAAATGGAGCTAATTACAATAGGGAATAACTGAGCAATAAGTGGCTTATTCAGTATGAGTAAAGTGCTTAGGACACTGCTTGGAAAATAGTAAGTGTTATATAAATGCCAACAATTAAGTGTAATTATTATTTGCGTTTAGTCAGGCGTCCTCAGAGCTGTTAACAGATAGAGTGCTGCCGAAAACTCATGTCTTGACTGGGGACTGGCAGGAACTATTCTGGGAGCTCTGGAGAGTTCTGAGAACCAGGCTTTCTGCAGCCTGATCTGTTCTCAGGCCAGAGACTATCATAGGAACAGAAATTATGGGGAGGAGGGACAGAAGGGAGAGGGACAGAGGGAGGCAGGGCATTTGCTCTCATCCATTCAAAACCATTCCTGGGCAGGTGCCTCTCCAGACTCCAAGGGACAGGAAGGAGCAAGACAAGGGTCCTCACCTTTGCTCATCTCCCTTCTCAGGGCCGAAAGGTGGGGTGGGTTAGAAGGAAGATAGTGGACAGGGAAGCAAAGAAATAAACATGACCCTTACAGAAACACAGGAGTGAACGAAGCCAAATAGGGTAAACTGAGAGAGAATGATGGGTGAGGGGGGTGGATGGGGACTGGGAAGGCACAGGTGAAACCCACTCTCAATATTAGACCACTGCTGCTGGTCCACGGACCACACCTTGAGTAGCAAGGCTTTAGACAACAGACTTTATTGTAACTGTATTGAGACAACTTTGAACAATCTTAAGTGGGGACACAATATGGTCTGATTGTCAACTTACATGGCAAAAGGGACCTTGCAGATGCAAGTAAGGTTAAGAAGCCTGGGATGGAGGGAATATCCTGAATTATCTCAGTGGGCCCAATCTAACTTCCTGAGTCTTTAAAAATGGCTAAGGGCCAGGCTTGGTGGCTCAGCCTGTAACCCCAGCACTTTGGGAGGTCGAGGCGAGTGGATTGCCTGAGCCCATGGGTTCGAGACCAGCCCAGGCAACTTAGCAAGACCTTGTCTCTACAATAAATCAAAAATCAGCCAGGTGTGGTAGCGCACACCTGTAGTTCCAGCTACTTGGAAGGCTGAGACAGAGATCACTGGCGCTCAGCAGGTTGACGCTGGGGTGGCCGTGAGTGTGCCACTGCACTCCAGTCTGGGCGACAGAGTGAGACTCCAACTCAAAAAAAAAAAAGGCCCAGGAAGGCAGAAGGTCAGAGAGATGGGGTGAAGGAAGAAGAGAAACGAAAGATTCAAACCAAGAGAGGACTTGACTCATTGCGGCTGGCTTTGAAGTTGAAGAATCCAAGAAATACAGGTAGCTTCTAGAAGCTGGGAATGGCTCTCAGCTGACAGCCGCCATGACGTAGGACCTCTGTCCTACAGCCACAAAGACTGAATTTTCCAACAACCTGAATGAGCCAGGAAACAAATTCTCCCCTAGCGCTTCTAGAACCCAACTCTATCACAACACCCTGGTTTTAGCCCAGTGAGACCCCACAGAACTGTAAAAATAATAACTTGCATTGTTCTAAGCCATTAAACCCATGGTAATTTGTTAATGCAGCAATAGAAAATGAATACATGTGGTTTAAAGCAAAAGAAGAAAGTGTTTCAAGAAGGAGGGGGCCATCAGTGTGTCACAGACTGCTGAGAGATTGAGTCAGAGGAAGATGGACGTAACTGTTGGATGGAGCAACACAGAGACTGTTGTTAACCTTGACAACGAGTTTCAGTGGATGGTGAGGTTGGAAACCAGACTGGAGTGTGGTGAGGCATAAGGGCAGGGTGAGGAAGCAGTGAAGACAGACAACTCTGCTGTGAAGTTTTGTTGTGAAGAGATGTGAGAAAATGGAACAGCATCTGAAGAAGGATGTACGTTTATGTAAGAGTTTTGCATTACCACCCTGGGCAACATAGTAAGATCCCATCTCTACAAAAAAAATAAAAATGAAAAAGTAGCTGGACATGGTGGTGCACACCTGTAGTTCTGGCTGCTCAGGAGACTTTGGCAGGAGGCTCGCTTGAACCAATGAAGTCAAGGCTGCAGTGAGCTATGATTGCGCCACTATGACAGAACAAGACCTTGCCTCTAAACAAATAATGATTAAATAAATACGAGTTTTACTTTGTTCCAATGGGAGACAGAGAGTAGGAATTTTGCCAAAGGAATTGATCTTATAGGGATAAAGAGTTAGATGTGAGTGGGGCTGGAAGATCAGGAGCAAAGTGGGACACAGACCACTAAGTGGAGGGGTTGGCATGGACAGGAAGAAGGGGTGGTGGCTCACACATGCAATTCCAGCACTTAGGGAGGTTGAGGCGAGAGGATTGCCTGAGGCCAGGGGTTTGACACTAGCCTGGGCAACTTGGCGAGACCTTGTCTCTATGATGAATCAAAAAATTAGCTGGGCATGGTTGTGGGCACTTGTAGTCCCAGCTACTTGGAATACTGAGGCAGAAGGATCACCTGAGCCCAGCAGGTTGAGGCTACAGTAACTGTGAGCATGTCACTACACTCCAGCTTGGGTGATAGAGTGAGACTCTGACTCATAAATAAATAAACAACAAACAAATAAAATAAATAAATAGAAGATGAGTACAGGTGGAAGGTCGCTTGTAGTTTGATGGTAGAAAGAAAAGAACTTTCAGTCTGATGGCTTCTGTTTTGTCATCAAAATGACTGAAGTATCTGGGTGTGGGGAATCACACCTGGGATCTCAGCACTTTGGGAGGCCGAGGTGGGAGGACTGCTTGAGCCCAGGAGTTTGAGACCAGCCTGAGCAACAAAGCAAGACCCCACGTCTGCAAAAAATATAATAAAAAAGTAGCCAGGCATGGTGGCACACACCTGTAGTCTCAGCTACTTGGAGACTGAGGTAGAAGGATCATTTGTGCCCATCGCTGAAGTGAGTTATGGTCACACCACTGTACTCCAGCCTTGGCAACAGAGCAAGACCCCATCTCTAAAAACAAATAAATAAATAAAAATTTAAAATGAAATGACTGAAGTGAGATCTTGTGTTAAGGTACAAGGGGGAATACAGCACGTTGGGGGATTTGGGGAGAGAGAAAAAGGTATGAAATGGCTTATCCTGGAACATGGGAGCAATCCAGGACAGAAATAAAACAGCTGGCCCCAGCTGTGTCTTTCTCCTCCTCCCACTGGCGCTTGGACTGGGAATGGTCTGTTTTGTTCAGGTCGGTCTTTGGAGTATGTCACTGCTTACTAGATGCAGAATCTAAGCAACTTCTTGGCCTGTCTGAGCCTCCATTTCCTCAGCTTCATAGCTCAGCCACACTCAGCCCACCTCCTTCCATCACAGGAGACCCACCTGCCACAGTGCTTTGTGGACTCAGGTGCTGTCCAAGCATGTGATTTCAGCAGCGGCCTCTGCCTTCCAAGATCACTCCCTCCCAAAGCATGAGCAATAACTTCCACCTCCACCCAGGCCCCAAGAGGCCTGAGAGACGCCCAGCTCCAGTTTGTCTTACTGGAGCAAAGGCGGCAACACAAGTCTGTCTGGGGCTGGCTCTCCTCGGGGTGCTCCTCCAGCCAATGCGTCTGCACCTGTCAACCAGTGGATGAAGGAGGGGAAATAGAGGGGCTGTTCCTGCCCTGCCGCCTGCTCAGGTTGCCCCAGGAGCATCAATAAGACTTCCAACTTAGGGCCCTGCGAAAAACTCTCTGATGGCTTAGTCCTTGTCAGGTAGGTGGTTTGGGGAAAGGCAAGTTTACAGAAATTAGACAAATAAGCCTCATTGTGATCAAAGAGAGGCATCATTCTCCCAGTGGAAAGCAGGGATCAGAGAGCTCAGGGACTTTGCCCAGGGTCAGACACAGGCCTGCTGAGAACCTGGAAAGCCAATCAGGTGGGTTGAACTCCAAGCTCAGGTTTACCCAGATAGTCCTGCCACAAGGCTTCCGAGATGGCCCCCGCCTGCTTGACAAGACTTGAACTCATGATTTGAAAGACCTACGGTTTAGAGCAGACACCATCTTACAGTATATTAATAACATTAATCTGTAGCCCTACAAAAGAAAACTCTTTAAATAACACCGTTATAAGATTAAACTTTTTAGGAAAAAGGGGATATTGAAAAAGTCCAAATTAACTTATAACAGGCAAAATATTTGGACTACATCTTAACCCCCAGACAAAGAAGTTTGACAACAGAAAAGAAAACCGCCAACCATGCTAACACAAACAAATAGGAGCCTTTTTAAGAATGACTGGTTTCTGTAAAATATACATTCTAAACTTTGCTATTATTGCTAAACACGAAACCTCTTTATGAGGGCACAAAGGGGGTGGATACTGACCCCTTTAAATGGACATCAGAATGTCAGGGAGCTTTCCAAGTTTTAAAAGAGACTTTAACTTCCACTCCCGCACCTGGCTTTTCTAACCTAGAAGAGCCTTTTTGCCTTTATATAACGAAAAACAAGAGATGGCCATGGGGTTCTTATTCAAGAATGAAGTGAGACTCTCAGCCAGTTGCCTACTTCTCCAAACAATTTAACAAGGTTAATAACGAGTGGCCTTTGAACAATAACAACTACTGCCTTACTCAGAAGAGACTACAAAGTTAACTTTTAGACAGCTTATAGAAGTTATCACCAGTTACCAGGTACAAAATGTACTGGAAGCCAAAAAACAACAATAGATGACAAGAAAAATATTAACTAAATATCAGATGCCCCTCCTTGACACCCCCGAGATTATCCTTAAGATTTGTCAACTTTTTTTTTTTTTTTTTTGAGTTGGAATCTCACTCTGTCACCCAGACTGGAGTACAATGACACACTCATGGCCACCACAGCCTCGACTTGCTGGGTTCAGGCAATCCTTCCATTTTAGCCTTCCAAGTAGCTGGAACCACAGGAGTGCACCACCATGCCCAGCAATTTTTTTTTTTTTTTGACATATTGTAGAGACAAGGTCTCACCAAGTTGCCCAGGCTGAACTCCAACTCCTGGCCTCAGGCAATCCTCTCACCTCTGCCTCCCAAAGTGCTGAGATTACAGGTGTGAGCCACCATGCCTGGCATTTGTCAATCTTTAAACCCAGCAACTTTGATGTCAGTCTCAGAGTCCAGTGAACTTGTTTATTCCTGTGAGAAAACCATAGAAGAGATATACTCTAACAAGACTGACCTGCAAGATGAGCCTTTCACTAACCCAAATGAAAAATCGTTTACAGACAGAAGCAACTGTGCTAAACAAAGAATCAGAAAAACTATTAATAAAGGTACCTGATTTCAAACCAGGCAAAGTGGGGGCCAAAGGGAGGTCCAACTTTACCTGTATGATGAATACTCGTATACCTATTCCTGAATTGTATCCCATATCTTTAAAATAAAATAAAAAATAAATAATTATTTTTTTAAAAGAACCAGGAAAACTTTCTATACAATGGTAAATTCACATGAGGTTATAGAGACACGAACACTTCCCAATAATACTTCAGTTCAAAAGACAAAACTTAAAGCCCTAACATGAACACTCCAACTAAAAAAAGGAAAGGAAATTAACACTTACATAGATTCTAAGTATGCCTTCTTAGTCATGCATACTCATACCACTACATGAAAAGAATGAAGAATGTTAACAGGGAATAACTCCCCTATAAAGCATGAGACCGGAATTTTAACTCAATAAGAAACTAAAGCCTTTAGAGATAACTATACTACTTTGTAAAGCATATCAAAAAAGGATTTTTTTTAATCACACAGAGAAAGACTCACTAATCATACAACAAAACAGCCAGAGACAATAAAATAAAGACTATGATGCCACTTATTCCACAAAGCCCTAATACCTTTGTTAAGTCACAATGTACTCAAGAAAAAATACTTTGGACAAAACAATGTGATTTTAACTTAAATAGTCACAAATAGTGGAAAGGGAAAACAAGACTCCTCTTGCCCAGGAAAAATCTTTGAAAAATAGTTAAGAGAGTACATGATTCCACCCATCTGGATAGAGATGCCCTGGAAAACTTAATATGAAGACTAATCACTTTCTTTAAAAATACACTGAGCCGGGCTCGGTGGCTCAGCCTGTAATCCCGCGCCTTTGGGAGGCTGAGGTGAGTGAATTGCCTGAGCCTGCGGGTTCAAGACCCGCCTGGGCAGCGAGACCTTATCTCTACAATAAAATAAAAAAATGAGCCGGGCGTGGTAGCGCGTGCCTGTAGTTCCAGCTACTCGGAAGGCTGAGGCGGAAGGATCACCGGAGCCCAGCAGGCGAGGCTGCGGTGGCCGAGAGCGGCCACTGCACTCCAGTCTGGGCGACAGAGTGAGACTCCAACTCAAAAAAAAAAAAAAAAAAAACTGAAATCATGTCAAGAAATGCCATAATCATGATTTAAACTGATGCCTAAAACTTTAGGCAAAACTAGAATCTCACCTGAAAGTTCACTTCACTTAAGTCTTTAAAAAATGTTGTACAGATGTCCCTTCTTGTCCTCTAACCTTTTACAAGATAAATAATCCTTAAAAATAACCCAACACAAAACTAATTTAGGACAAATATGAAAGACTATTCAAAAATATGCTAACCAAATTCTCCCTACACCTGACAAGACTCCCTTTTCACCAACATTTCAGCCTAGAGATTTGGTTTGACTTAAAACATTAAAAAAAGACTGTACAAGACCAACTCCAACCAAAGCAGAAAGGGCCATTTCAGGTTCTCCTTAACACAGGAAATTACAGGAAATCAATAGTCAGATACATGTGTCTAGAGTTAAACTTATGCCTCCTGAATCCGCACAGGCCAAGAAACCTGCCACAGTCGACCAACCCTCCTACTGCTATGAGCCGATTGAAGACCTAAAACGTCTCTTCAAAGAGAAATCAAACAAACCAAAGACGACTGAAGATATCAAATGCCTATATTCAAGAATGTATATTCTTTTTGTTTCATACCTTTCTATATGCTTTGTCGCCATTTTTTGGAAACAGAATGAAAACAAAATACTATTCTTAATTTATCTCACACCATTGCCACAAATGAGCAACTAAAAGACTGTTGACTGTCATGAACCTCCCAGAAAACTAGAAAAATAACTTTTCTGCACCACCCAGTCTCCCATCAATTTTCCTGTTATGTAGGGGAGGCCTGACCACACGAAAACATATATTTCCTTTGAGGTTTCTTTACCTACTCAGTCTTTTCCTTATTATAAACTACTGCTTATAATAAAACCATAGGTATTAGAGCTTATCATTAAATTGTACTAGTACAAAACTTGTAACCCCTACACAAAAAAAGATCAGTCACCACCCAGATGATCCATATAGTCAACTTCATTTAATTTCTCTACATGCCAACACAATTTAACCCACTAGTATCCAGGCCAAGATGAAGATAAAATAGCAATACACCAAAGTACAATTTTACATCAAATAAAATACATCAATTTTAGACTCTTTACTTATAACACAAAAAGAGTATGTATAGTCATTAATAAAACTTACTATGCCTACATAAATGTCATTGGACAAGTTGAAGAAGATAGAGAATTTATGATAAGACTAGGTGACTCCACAGTTTCAGAAAAGAGGTCCCTACTAGAAATTCTATTTGGAACACTATTAAAAACTCCATGCCTTCTTTTGCCTGGGTCATTCATTTTATTGATCCTATTGTGATGATTATAATTCTACTGATTTTCGACCTGTGTCTTTTTAACTGCCTGGTTATATTTGTTTCTTCCAGACTGAAACAATTTCATGTCCACACAGTGATCATACAAAGATTTCAACTGGTGCAGCTGATGCCACCATTGAGACCAGCCTAGACATTTTAGATCAAATAAAAAGAGATTTTTAGATCCCTGAAAAGGTAAGCCTATATCCCTTGTCAGTTCTGAAAAAGACAAACTTTCCTCTCTTGACACCCAATGTGATTACAGAATAGAAATCTCATAGGGGAGAAGTTGAGCCAGGACAACAAACATAGCTTAGATATAGACAGATGATTTTCTTACAGACAGACATAGCTTAAATAATTAAGGAACCAGATGGTCAGGCATCTGGACACCGTCTCACCAGGACATAACTCCCTTAAACAATACCTATACTGAGCAAACCCCAGACCAGACCTTGGAATGTGCGATGATTGACTGCAAAGACTATAAACAAGGAAGCAGGGAATTACCAGAGATACTAAGACATGGGGTCAAACAGTAACTTTACCTATTATTTCCAAAGTCCCTCATGATACAAGTAAGTAGGAACAAAATAAAAATTAAAACTTATGATCAATAACTTATAACCCATCAATAACTTATAACCCACTACGTATCCCATATAACACGGAAAACTTAACTTTGAAATAGGTTGCTTCATCATCATTTGTGTTTATACACAAAACACTTTAATAACAAGCCCACTTGCCCTTTCCCTTAAGTCACTGTTTCTCTCCTGAATGTGTCTTTTTTTCTCTAATAAACTATACTGTAAAATTCCCTCTACAACTCACTCTAAAATTATTTTCTACAACATAGCCAAGGAGCCACAGAACAACTACACATTATACCACCTGACATCAAAGGGAAGACAATGTGAGGCACAGGGGGCCATCTAGAAGCTGGGGATGTCTTGGTCTGGGAGAGCCTGAGGCTAGAGAGGCTGGAACAGCCTCTCCCTCCCAGCCTCAGAAGGAACCAGCCCTGAAGATGCTGGTTTTGGGCTTCTGATCCCCCAGGACTACACTAATGCATTTCTGTTGTTTGTCACTTTAGTTTGTGGCACTTTTTGATGGTAGCCCTAGGAAACAGATTCAGTAAGTGAATGAGGAGAAGGAGCACTTGGGACTCCTCTCCTCTGACTTCTTTCACCCAGGCACAGGAAGAGCAGACAGGAAGAAAGAATGGCGGGAACAAAAGCCTGGAGCAGAAACCAGTGACACATCCTGCAGGCATGAGAGCCACAGTGCCCAGGCCAGGAAGCTTCTTTAGGTCTTAAGAACATACCTGCAGCTGATAAGGAGGGCCTGATTCCACAAACTTAATATTAATAAATGTCCATTTAAATGGTATAGATGTTATTAAGTTTTCATTACCTGTTATATTTATTAATCATAAAAACTGCATGGCATTTGAACACAGTTCCTCGGTTAGACTTTCTGACTATGATCCCTTCTCTGTATGCACAGTAGTTGCTAAGAAATTATAAAATAGCTACCCATAGTTAATTTCCAAAGCAAAATTCTAAGCACTGCTTCCACAGTTTATTCATAATAAACGTATTTTGAAAGATACATTTAAATACGGTTGATCTGATATCGGAGAGGGGCTACAAAATCAATGCTACCTAGGGCCAATGATGGTCTTGAGCCAGTGGGCATGGGCTGGCAGTGTGGCCCAGTGGGCATGGGCTGGCAGTGTGGCCAGCAAGGTGCAGGGCAGGTGTGGGAGCTGGGGCCCGAGAGGCAGGCAGTGTCTGCGTACAATATGGATCTCCTAAGTGGATTCTGGGAAGCCACTGGAAGATTTTAAGCAGAGAATGAGGGGCTCCAGGAAGTACTCTAGAGGAGAGACACCAGGAGAAAGTCTGGGACCGACGGGCCAGGACAGCCTCTCTGTCCTGGAAACCTACTTCAGACTCTGACAGGTGACAGTGTAGCAGAAGCTCTAAGAATCCTGCTCCCTCCCCTGCCTGATTGCAGCCCCCTTACCTTCAATTCTCAGCTGAGGAAGCTTCTCTGACATCCTGTGTTGCACTCCTGATACACCACGCTTCTCCTTCACTACCTTTTCACACTTTACAATGATGTATTTATTTGTGCAATTCTTTTATCAGCATCTCTTTCCCTAAACTGTAAACTTTTCTTCCCTCTTTGCACCTGAGTGGCTTAAGTCAAGTTTTCCTGGACACCTGGAAATCTCTGGTACATTCATGACACATCTTGACATGGGTATTGTGACCTCCAGATGTACCCAGGCCTTGGCCTTTCCTCTTAGTGGAGCCCTGGTCTGCCCCAGGCACCCTGCTAGACTTACATTCTTCCAGTGATCCTTACCATTGTCCCTCACAGTAGTGGTCATTCTCTGCCTTGGTCTATACAACCCCATTTGACCTCTTCCTCTGGTAACAGGACTTCCTTTCCTTTGAGAAATGGCTTCTTCCTTACTCCAAACACGCCGTTTTGGCTAAGACTGCCATTACAGTTAATGGCAGTAAGACTGCCCCCTGCTACCTTAAGGAACAGGCACATTGTCTGAGACCAGCCATCTCCCAGACTGTGGTGACTGATCTGGGATGGACACATAGCCCAAACGTTAGAGTCTTCCTCTAACGTTTTTCTGACTAGGGTCAGGAGAGAAGTTCTGCCTTTTCCCTTGGACCTCAAAGGTGAAAGCCTGTGACCGGAGTTCTAGCCTTTTGGAAGCAGCTGGGCTAAGAGAATAAAGTCAATGTAAGAAACCAGGAGTGCAGAGAGAAAGATGATGTCACGATGTCTCTGAGGCCAGCTCTGGCTTTCCCCTACCCTTGATTTGCATTTTTGAGGCAATCAATTCCCCTTCTGTTTAGAATTGTGAGCATAACAGAATCCTGCCTACGATGCTCCGTTACTCAGTCAAACCCCAGAATTTCAGGGAACCCCTCGGTCGCCGGACTCCTGCTCAGACTCCTGCTGCCCTGAGTTTTGACTCTCCCTTGAAGTTCTCTAGCTTCTGCTGTAGCTACCCTCGCTGCACTGCTTCCACTCTTAGCTCTGGACCAAATATCTACCTTAGCACTAAGATAGGGCAGAAATGCCACAGACCTGACTAGAAACCCAAGGGGTCACCGCAAGGAAAGAAATAACGTACTTTTTGATGGCAGCCCTAGGAAACGGATTCAATAAGTGAATAAAGAGAATGAGCACTTGGGACTCCCTTTCTCTGACTCCTTTCATGGAGGCACAGGAAAAGCAGTTGGGCAGAAAGAACAGTGGGAACAAAGGCCCAAGGCAGGAACCAGCGAGGTGATAAATGCACAAAACAGATGTGATTCTGGAGCAGAAGTCTTCAGCTTGCTTGCTTCAGGGCATGCAGGACTATTCTACCGCATGAGCTATTTTGAAAATTGCTTCGTTTTGAAATTACTTCCTTCTAACCATGAAGACGTGGCAAATGATTTTAGAAATCCAGCCTGGATTCCTTGCTTCCTAATCATGAGTCTGCCACCACATGAAGGACGTTGCTTAAAAAATTAACTAATTTAAAAAATTAAAATATAGCAAACCGGCCAGGCATGGTGACTCAGCCTGTAATCCCAGCACTTTGGGAGGCCAAGACGAGAGGATTGCCTGAGCCCAAGGGATTGAGACCAGCCTGGGCAACTTGGTGAAACTTCATCTCTACAATAAATCACACAAACTAGCCAGGCATGGTGGTGTGTGTCTGTAGTTCTAGCTGCTTGGAAGGCTGAGGCGGAAGGATCGCCTAAGCCCAGCAGGCCAAGGCTGTGGTGGCAATGAGTGTGCTACTGCGCTCCAGTCTGGGAGACAGAGTGAGACTCTGACTCAGAAAAAAACCCAAAAACTCTCTCTCTCTCTCTCTCTCTCTATCAAACCAAATTGAGCTATAGATGTGATGTAATCTCAATCAAAATCCCAGCAGGCTGAAAAGGTTTTGTTTCCATTTTAAGAAATCAATAAGCTTATTCTAAAATTCATATGGAAATGCAAAGAACTAGAATAGTCAAAATGATTTGAAAAAGAGAAATAAATCTAGGGGACTTTTATCAATTAATTTAAAGAAGTATTATACTAGTTCCTCAAAAAGTTAAACGGAGTTACCATATTACCCAGTAATCCCACTCCTAGGAATACACCCAGAAGAACTGAAAATATATGTTCGTACAAAAATCTTTTTTTCTTTTCTTTTCTTTTTTTTTGAGTCGGGGTTTCACCGTCACCCAGGCTGGAATGCAGTGGCACAATCAAGGCTCACCACAGCCTCAACCTCGTGGGCTCAGGCAATTCTTCTATACCTCAGCCTCCCAAGTAACTGGGACTATATAGGTGCACACCACCATGCCTGGTTAATTTTTTTAATTTTAATTTTTTTTGTGTAGAGATGAGGTCTCGCTGTGGTTCCCAGGCTGGTCTCAAACTCCTGAACTGCGATCCTCCAAACCATGATGTCCCAAAGTTCTGGAATTACAGGAATGAGCTGCCATGCCTGGCCCAGACAACCCAATTTTTTAAAAGGAAAAACAGATTTCAATAGATACTTCACACACACACACACACACACACACACAGAGAGAGAGAGAGAGAGAGAGAGAGAGAGATTTAAGACTAGCCATGAAAAGGTATTCAACTATTAATTATCAAGGAAATCCAAATGAAATGCCACCACCCACCTACCAGCATGGCTAACATTTAAAAAGACTGACTACATCAAATATTGGCAAGAATGTGGTGCAAGCAGAACTCTTGTACACTGATGGCAGGAATATAAAATGGTACAGCCACTTCGAAGTAAGGTTTGATGACTTTACTAAATATACACCACTAAACAGGTGACTCAGAAATCCACTGCTAGGTATTTTTGCAAGAGAAATAAAAACATATGTATATACAAAAATATCTGTACAAGAATATTCATAATCACTTTACTTATGACAGCCAAAAACTGGAAATAGCCCTGGTGTCCATTAATAGAAGAACAGAAAAACTGTGCTGTATTTACACAATGGGATACTATGGAATAAAAAGGAAGAATTACTAATAATTACTATATCAACTCCTCAGAAAGTTAAACATATAGTTACCACTGAACTCAGCAATTCCACACCTAGGAATATAGCCAACTGGAACATACAACCACAAAAGAAAACCTTGTGCCTGGATGTTCATAGCACCACTTATTCATAACAGCCAAAAGGTAGAAAGAACCAAAATGCCCATTAGCTAATGGAGAGATAAACTCTACATTTTATTTTTTTGAGGAACAGCAGCAAAAAGAGTGGCTCTCAAGCCTATGCTTGGAAAAAACAGCCAGACACAAAAAAGTACTTACTGTATGATTCCATGTATGCAAAGCTCTAGAACAGGCAAAACTAAATGACAGAGACAAAAAGCAGATTAGTGGTTGCCTAGCACTGGGGTGGTGAGGATAGACTTCCAAGTGCACAGGGATGCATATGGGGATACAGAAATGCTCCGTATTTTGGTAGTATATTGCTTATACAGGTACGTGCACTTCTAAAACTGCACTGAAATGTATATTTAAAATAAGTGGACTCTATTGTATGCAAATTATACACCAATAAAGTTGATTTTTAGAAAATAATACACAAGCATGAAAAAAAGCTTCAAAAATAAAACAGGGTCATAAAATTAAAGATTTTGGCTGGGTGCAGTGGCTCAAGACTGTATGTAATCCCAACACTCTGGAAGGCTGAGGTAAGAGGACCGCCTGAGTTCACAGGTTCAAGACTAGCCTGGGCAACTTGGCGAGACCTCATCTCTACAATAAAATAAATTAGTCGAGCTTGGTATCATGCGCCTGTAGTTCCAGCTACTTGGAAGGCTGGGGTGAAAGGATCGCCTGAACCCAGCAGGTCAACACTGGGGTGACTGTGGGCGTGCCACTGAACTCCAGCCTGGGTGATGGAGTTGAGACTCCAACTCAAAAAAAAAAAAAAATTAAAAATTTCCTTCCCCATATAAACTCCCTACAGGTAACACAACAAGTAATGCTGGTAAGTTCAATGTCCTAAAATAATCACTATATTTTATGTATTCATCCCCCTCATCAGTGACTTTTTAATATTTTAAAAATAGGAAAAATAGAAAACAGCTTTTCACCTTGGACTAGAGAAATCTGTATGGGGTCTAGCCTAGTTTGCAGACTGATAATGTGAACCACTAGTGGAACCACATCTGAATAAAGCACAATCACTGAAGCATTCATAGATGAGAACTATACATTTAAAATCACTGCTGTGCCCACTTTGCAGATAAGAAAACTGAAGTTCATAGAGGTGAAGGCAGTTGCCAAGGGTCGAAACCCAAGTATCCTGACGCCAAAGACTAAGTGTTCATCTACCATACCCCAGCGTCTTCCAAGAGAATTAAATTGGTGGCTTTGGAGAAGAGCGTCCCCATCCTAGCCTCAGTTGGCTGCCCTCTTTCAACTTGTCCCTGCTCCTCCCTGCCCCTCCCTCTACACACACATGTAAGTGATGTTTTCCGACACATATTGACATCATTATAATTACTTTCTCTTCAGGCAAATTCTGTGAATGCTCTTGTTATGATAAAACATTAATAAATCATCCTTTCACTGAGATTGTGCTATACAGGACTTGATTTATAGTTGTATTTAACCATTATATAAGAACTGCAGTATACACCCTAAAGTCATGGCAGAAAATATTCCAGATTAGAACATCTACTCCGGAGGCCTAATTCTTCCACATATTTGGGGTTGATGCACAAGTTCGTAGCGGTTGTGTGTGTGTGTGGTGGGGGGTTGGCTTATCCATGGAATGTGAATGTCGTGTGATGGTTGGCTGGTCACAGTTCATCACAGGTGCCAATTCTTGGGTTGACGGACATGGATCATTGCGGATTAAAGCATTTAAACAAGCAGGCTTCATCAAAGCCCAATGGTCTTCCTGAAGTGGAGATTGCTCAGGTCAGAGTGGCCCTCTTGGAAACAACAAACCCACGTTTTTCGCATTGACTTCCCAAACAGCATTCTCCCTGTACACAGCCCAAGTTTCAAGCCACCTCTGCTGCCTTTACTCCTCTGTTAAACTCAAACAGAAGAATATGTCAGAAGTGAGCGGTTTTTTCCACGTGACACTTCATCTTCTTTAGCCCACAAATAGCACTAACTTTCTTCAAATCTGCACCATGCACGGCATATTCACAAGCACAATGTTGTTACTCCAAATGACAAAAGATCAACTCCCAACACCACAGGGTTGCCATGTCAAACGCAAATGCTATGAACTTATGCATCAACCTCATAAATCTATCACAAAGTTGGCAAGGTTCCCAGAAATCTTCAGTGGAGGAAGATTGGGCACCCTGTACCCCAGCAACTCAGCCACAGGGTCTTCTTGCCTTTGACTCAAGCCTCATTTGATGACTTGCAGGTTCCAAAAAGTTCTCTCGCCAGATATTGGCCAGAGAATCCAGACAACAAGGCCTAGAGTTTATAGTCTTTTGTCTTAATTTCACTCGGAATAATTAACTAGTCTTTGTGTGTGTGACTGTGTGTGTGTTCGAGCGCACGCGTGAGCTGGGGGTTGCCTACTCTCTTCAAATTTTCATCAGGTGACGTGGGGACCATGGAAGTTTTATCCGAACCTGGGGGTCTGCCCTAAATATCCCTTTCACAGCTGTCCCTTTCTCAATACTTCAATGGCTACAGTGCAAAGCCTGACAAAAGTGGACTCTATCACAACCTTGCTAAGTGGCCTTGAGCAAGTCCCTCCACTTTCCTGGGCCTCGCTTTCCTCTGCAACCATGGAATAAGGGGATTAGACTGAGCATAGACAGGGAAGCATGAGCTGGGAAGGAACTGCTTTGTTACCCTGCTCCTCTGGCTTGCTCTCTTGATTGCTGGATAGATTTCTAGCCCCCACTGACACTCAGAAAGCTCACAGAAGGATGTTCAGGGACTTTAGTATTTTCCATTATTGTTCCTAAGGCCGTGAAGGGCCCAAATTTGGGGACCCTGTACTAGGTACAGTATTCTGCATTCTTCACCCTCCTCTAACCTGCCTTTTGTCTTGGAGGCCAACTGTTATGGACTCTTGGGTTTGGCCAAAGGGAGGCAGTGGCGAGAATAGGGGGACTGGAGGAGAAAGGAGTGGAATTCTACTTCCCCAGTGCCTCCCTGTGTCTCTGACAATGGTGGCACTGTGTGGTTACAGCTCTAGTCCAACGGCCCCTCTTACTCAACTCCAGTTCTCACAGGTTTTCATCAGAGTTCCCTCCTCTTCTCTCCTCTGGTTCAGGAGCACTAAAAGGACTTCTTACTGTTGCCAGTCCCTAGGTCAGCTCCCTTTGTCCTGCACACACCTCTGTAAATAGGGCTTCTATTAAACCCTCCTCAGGAAACCCTTTGGACATGGCTTCTCTTTCCTGCCATACCTCACTGACACATCTTAAAACTTCTCTACCAACTCTCAGAATCAGGAATCTAACTGCTATCAGCCATGGGAAGGTTTATCTGAAAGACCCAGCGGAGAGTGTTGAAGGGACAAAGCCAAGGTCCCTTCTCTGTTACTGGGCACTTGCCTCCAGCTGAACACACCCTCTCTGATCCTTGGTGCAAATGAGTAAGGGGAACGTCACCTAATGCTCTGCCACCAGGTGACATTACCAGATCTCTTGTTGCTCATCATAATTATGCATATTTATATAGAAGCTGCATTCCTCTCACCAGCTCATTCATTTTGAGTGGCAGACTTCCAAATTCCCTTGCTTTTGTTCATGCCTAACATGTGAATGATTCTCAGGTGGGAAAGTCAACAGGGCCCCTTCTACCTCAGTGTCACCTGTAAAACAGTCTACCCTCAGCCCCACAGAGTTGGTGTGAGGACCGGTGAGTGTCATCTGTGAGGGCACGGGGCAGCAGGTGAAGAGCTAATGGCGTGATTCTTCTCAGCTCATGCATCCTGGCCTGCCTTCCCACGTTTGGTGTGTAGGAAAAGGAAAGGGGTATGTGGGGTGGAATTTCCAAGTACCTCCCCCTGTGCTTTCCTCAGCACCCCTTCCTTTCTTGACACCCATTTCTGAGAAGATTTTCTTTTTTACAATCTTTTCATCCCAGGATATTCCAGAAGGGCAAGTAAGGCCAGTTGGTATTATGTTTTCTGCTCTTAATTCTAGACTATCAGTTTCAAATAGAGGGCTGGGGAGCCTGGAGTTCTGAAGAAGCTTCATGGCCACAGAAAGTGGGTTTTGTTCTAGGTCACATCTTTCAGCTCGCTCTTATCTGTTTTATTTGTTTTTTTTTTTTTGAGTTGGAG
>NW_007250878.1:421909-428615 GCF_000164805.1 Carlito syrichta
CACCTCAGCCTCTCAAAGGCGCGGGATTACAGACTGAGCCACCAAGCCCGGCTCGCCCTTATCTGTTTAAGCTTCCTTTCAAGACTGTTTGAGGCTGGATGCAGTGGCTCACACCTGTAATTCCAAAAGCAGAAGGATCACTTGAGGCCAGGAGTTCAAGATCAGCCTGGGCAGCATAGTGAGACCTCATCTCTACAAAATTGAAAAATTAGCTGGGCATAGTGGTACACACCTGTGGTCCCAGCTACTCAGGAGGCTGAAGCAGAAGAGTCACCTAAGCCCAGGAGGTTGATGCTGTGGTGAGCCATGATCATGCCACTGCACTCCAGCCTAGGCAACAGAGTGAGACTCTACTCAAAAAAAAAAAAAAAAAAATTGTTGGAACAAAGGCTTCCAAGTCTTTAAAAAGTTGAAAATTCCTTTTCTGATGAAGAATAGAAACCCCAGACTTTACAACTCTCAGTCCTAAACTTCTTTGGTCTTGGCCCCACGGCCAAGAAACTTTCCATTCTAATAGTTTGTATTCCTTTCTACTTCTGATGCTCTGAAACAGATACATAAACAAGAAAATCTTTGTGTGCTTCTATCTGGGGTGTCTTTCCCAGCCACTCCAGCAAGTTCAGCAGATGTTGTCTTCTTAATTTCTAGGCCCGTGGGGAAGATAACTACAACACTATTTAACAATAAAGATATCTGAAGTTACCAAAACTTACTGGCACCTGGAGTATTTCCAAGCCCTGGAATTCAAGGTTACTAGGGGACCATCTACTCTGGTGCCAGTGAGGAGAGTGGGACAGCAGAAGCTATACAGGGACTGAGTCTGGAATTGGCTGAGTGGAGGGCATGAGGGAGAGCTGGAGAGGCACTAACATTCCAACTGGATGTTACAATTTCTTTAAGCAGTTTAAGACTTTAGGCAGAGAGAACACAAACAAATGAAGGAAGCAAACTCCAACCTCCAGACCTCTCCCTGAAATGCTCTTATTCCAGATTGCCACAAGAGAAGAAAGAAAGCTGAGGGCCAAGAACCAGGCAGCCCCAAGTCACTGCATTTCAATGCATATCTCAGGAGAGTCCAAGAAGTCTAAACTTAAATTTGGCCTTCCAGATTATTGTGAAGGCACACACGTCAAGATGAAAAGACAGGAGTTTCACATAATAGTTCAATCTGGTTTATAGTTTTAAAATATGTAGACATGATACGCAGCCTCGATTTGTAGACAGACTCAGCCCCTTCAAATATCATGGGTAGGCCCATTCCTGACCACCCTGTCTAACCTACCACCTCCTCCATCCTTCTTCTTACTCCATTCTATACTTCTTCACAACATTCGTCACCATCTGATCTACACGTACTTAGGCATCACCTCTTCATCCCCACTAGATCGTAAGCTCCATGTCCCTAGAGTCTCTATTTTGTTTACTACCTTATTCTTGGTACCTACAGCAGTGCCTAGCAGGACACCACTCAGTAAATTCTGAACACAGGAATGACAAATCCAGTCTCATGGCTTACAGGAGAGGTTGGCTAATCCAGCAGACAAATAAAAAAAGGTCACTTGAGACAATCCTCTAAGGAAAACCTTCTCCTTTTATATAACTCCCTCAAAACAATGGAGCTACAGAAAGTGACCAGGGAAAATCCGTTGAACGCCTCAATACCCATGCACAAGATCAGCGGATCGGGTTGCCTGTGAGAGGGACACTGAGCGAGTAGAGACGCCTCCGAGTAGGCTGAAGAGACAGAAGCGAGGGAGCTGGGTTGTGGGGAGCCCCACGGAAGGAATCTCCCTAACAACACTATGCGGGCGGCCAGACGCGGGTGCTGAGGAAACACTGATTTCCGCGGCGATGGCCACGGCAACCCGGCCCAGCCCAGGAGAAGGCGCTTATCCGTGACGAGGACGCCCTCGACGCACGTTCCCTTTGGATGGCCACAGGCCTCAGCAGCGGAGGGTGCGCTGATCCCAGTGGGGCCCTGGCGGTCACGGACTCACAGACCGTCCTCTTACACGCCCCTCTGCGCTCCCACCTACTCCTAACTCCCAACGTCTTATTGCCTGGCGGCTTCCCGGAACTCTTCCGGGCCAGCATACACCAGTGTCGTCTAGTCCAACGGACCCCACTTCCGTTGGATACGGGGGCCGCGAGAGACCAAACGACCTCCAGGGCCCCTTAGCGACGGTGATCTGTAGCGAGCCTCTGCTCGGCGGGCCCCCCACTTCTTTCGTTTGAGGACGGAGTTCCAGGGACCAGGCTGCGTTCTCCGCCTCCTGGAGCCTGAGGCGGGAACTGGGCTCGCCCACCACCGAGGCTGCGGCGGACCGCGAAAGGGTCGCTCACCGCCCGAGCCCACCTCCGGCGCCCAAACTCCGGACCCCGCCCACTAGGGGATCCCGGAGCTGTCGACGGGGGCGGGGCCAGAGACGGAGGCGGGACTCTGGGCGGGGCCTGGGGGCGGGGCCACGGGGCTCCTCCCCGCGGGCGGAGGCAGGCGGTGCCGAGGCGCAGCTTCGGCCCGGTTCATCCGAAACTTGAGAGCAGTGCTGGGCGCAGCCGCCGAGGATGAGGAGGTGCGGCCGCGGTTGTGGGCCGCCGCCGTCGCTGCTGCTGCTGCTGCTGCTGCTGGCTGTGCCCGGCGCTGGCGCGGCCCCGCGCTCGGCGCTCTACTCGCCCTCCGACCCGCTGACGCTGCTTCGGGCGGACTCGGTGCGCCACGCGGTGCTGGGCTCCCGCAGCGCCTGGGCGGTGGAGTTCTTCGCCTCCTGGTGCGGCCACTGCATCGCCTTCGCCCCGATTTGGAAGGCGCTGGCCAAGGACGTCAAGGGTGAGAAGCCAGGGCGGCTGGCCCGTCCGGGAGCCCGTCCCTCTTCACATCACCCCCGCCCACCTCCTCCTCTCTGTCCATCCCACACCCCCCACTTTCACGTTTCTGAACTCCGTTTTTGACCCCCGCCCCGTCTTTTTCCTCTTGGCTCGCCTCCCGAGCTTCCCTCCCCGCTCCGCGGCCTGGGCCCCCAGACCTGCTCTGCTCGCCCTGTTCGTCCTCTGCCAGGTTACTGCCCCGTCCGTGCGAGGGGGTCTCCTTTGTTCCTCCACCCGCTCCGCTGACACCTTATGACTTCCTCTAGCCCAGTCTGTGGCAAGCCCTTTCCTCTTGCCAAAGGAACCCGTGTCGCCTTCCTGCCAGGTTTCCTACCTGCTGTGGGTCAGTGCTGGGGAGTAAAGGGAACTGACATTCATTTTGCCGCCCCCACCTCTTTTCTCCACCCCCTCGGCTGATTGACCGGTTGGCACATAGACTTCCTCTCTCATCTTTGTCTTTGGTGTGGGTACCCTCACCTGGCGGTTTTCCTGTCTCCCGCCCAGGCCTCTCCTGACCTCCAGCCTCCAGTTCCTTAGCTTCTGGGCCACATCCTTCTCTCTTTTCCCCTCTGGACCCTAATATTTTAACCCCATGAACCCAGAGGCCTCTGGTGTGTGTCTGGCCCGTGGTTCATGTTTCCATTCACTGGCTTGGGCACTGAGGCCACTATTCCTTGGTTCCAGGACACCAACAATTGTGAGACAAACCATTTTGTGACAGCCTGAGGGACCGAGAAATAAGAAAACCTCTAAAAGTCTAGAGAGTGTGTGCCCTATTACAGACATGCTAACATTGTTTAAAAGGTAAGACTTAGACTTGAGGAAATATGATAATGATAATGAATATTTACTGGGCACCTATATGTCAGACACCTTACTGCATATGTACTGGACATGCATTATCTAATAGTTTCCTTTCCACAACTTAAAGATTTCTGTAATGTCACACATCCACCTAGCCCAGGTAATGGGTATTTGGAGGGCAGGAGTGGCATAGTGATAGTGATTTGTTTCTGATTTGCTGCCTCTGAACAGAGCTACTTACTGATTATGGTGCTAGGCGCTAGCCAAGATTCCTGCCCTGGGCTGGTCATTGAATGACATCTGTGGGCATCTTAGGAAATTCGCCTCTTTCTAGAGAAAGGAGAACTGGAATCGTTGTTCCCCTTCTGTGCGGTTGGTGTTTCTTGATAAACTCAACTATTCGGGTAGAATACTACATCTATAGACATAGGTTTTCAAACTCAGCCTACCTCTTTTCTTGCACAGCTTGCTGGGTGGTTCCTGAAGTGGATAGATGGAAGGGTGTGGATGTCTTATAGCCATAGGGTCCTAGAAAATTATTGTAAAACAAAATGTATAAACTCTTTTACCTCCAATTTACACTTGTCCACATGCCTCTCTGATCCCATTACCCAGATGCACCCCTCTAAGCAGCCGTTCACAGCTCTTCAGTGTTGTCAACACATCTGGTCAGGGCAGGAGGGAGGAACAGCATGGGCCATGGAGTTGGAACATGTAAGGAGAGATAATCTCAGGGGACATTGTGGGCATAAACATCATAAAAATGCCCTGGTCACTTTCCACTTTGAGGCTGTGGGAGGTCTTTAATGGCTGCAGATGAACTCATTCTAGAAGATTCTTCTTGAGAATGCTGGAGGGAAGGATTAGCTTCCAGCTGATTCATGTGTTTGGCCTCTTGCAACCCCAAGATCTCCTATGAATTGCATATCTGTATACTGACCCAGCCTGTCCTGGAAGAGGATTGCTGCTTCTGATAGGGCTTCCCCAGTGCCTGTAGTCTTTCCCTAAAAAAGAAAGCAAAATTCAAATTTAACCTCTGAGAGGAAAGTGGGAGTGTGAGAGAGTCTGTGGAAGTGAACCAGGGTCACGAGGTGGGAGATCCAGGTGGAAGTTGGAGGTGGCTCGTGGGCAGTTGGTGTGAGTCAGTCCCCTACGCTAGCTCGTGTAGGGGGGCCTTGGAGGAATCTGGTGTCCATCTGCGGTGATGAATGCTTCCCACTCTAGCCCAAAGGGCTGTTTCCTGGTGAGGCCCTGCTAAGGGCTGGTCTTGCCTCATCTCTGTGTGGTGAGATTCCTTGAGAAAGGTGGGCCTGCAGAGGGCTGCTGTCATCCCCCCTGGGCTGTGCCAGGATATGACATGACCCCGGCTGGTAGGGCATTTGTCTTGTGGCAGGAACAAGAGAGTGTGGAAGGTTTTGGGGCGAGAGAATTTAGCAACCGTGCCCAGCTGGCTTCAGGCATTCCATCTGACTGGACAGGGCTCATTGCTTCAGTGACTGGGCAGTAGCCCGGGGCAGAGCACTTGTTTCTGAGGACCTGGCTGGCCCCTTTCTATTCCAGAGCACTCCTAGTGTCCCACCCTGTGTTTGGGAAATCGCTCTTGTCCAATTTAGACCTTCATTGCTATTCACCAGCTAATCAATCAGCAAATATTTGTAGAGTGACAAAGCATTGTTTGCATTGCAGTGGGAGAAAAGAGCTCTACACAGAAGGAAAATTGGCAGCAGTAAGAAGCTGTGTTTGAAAAGCGCCAAAAGAGGGGTCCAGCCATTTCTTGTTGTGGGAATTGAGGGAAGGGGAAAGTCACAGAGGATAGTCCTGTCACTTCGGCCTTCATTCAAGCAGTTCTTCATTACACATTTATGTGAAGCCAGCCAGGCCATTACCATGTGTAATCTTACCTGAGAAAATACGTGAGCTATGGATATTGTCTTTTTTCTTTTTCTTTTTTTTAAAACAGATAAGTAACTTGATGAACGTTTTCACAGATGCTGGAGGAGGTTACTGGCTCTCCAGAGCCTGGGCAGGTAGAGAAGTGGGCAAAGGAGGAGGGATACTCTAGCATGTGCCCAGCCATGTAGATGAGATTTGTGAGGCATGTGTGTTTGGGCGAGAGTGAGCAGTGTTGGTTTTGCCTCCCTTCTCTTTGAGGGCACAACCACATCTCCTACTGTACCTGTGATGCCTAGCACAGAGCCCAGTACACAGCAGGAGCCCACTGAACACTCATGATGGCTGATGTCCTGAGCCTCCCAGACTCTAAATGAGGATGTGAGTGTAGAACCTTCTGCTGGTGCTGTAGCTCCTCTTGACTCAGACAAGGAGTGTCAGCCAGGTGTGAGGGGTAGGGAAAGCATTTTGTCCATCCCATGACCTCACTGCCCAGAAGCCATCAAGGAGGAGGAAGGAAGAGATGTTATTGCATAGTGCTTACTAGCTGGTCATGATATATACTAAATCTGTGTCAGGAGGACTCCTGGAGACATGGATGGGGTATCCAGAGCTGAGGACAGGCAGAGTCACTAGACTACTAAACCTGACTGGCCCTTGGTAGTTTGTGTAAACCTATGCCTCTGCCTCAATGGAAATCTAGGCTTGCTTCACACTCAGAGGCTGCAAGCTACTTTTCTTGTTAAGAGTTCTGGCCAGGCACAGTGACTCACACCTGTAATCCTAGCACTTAGGGAGGCTGAGGCAGGAGGATTGCATTAGCTTAGAAGCTCGAGATCATCCTGGGCAACATAGCAAGTCCTCATCTTTAGAAAAAAAATTTTTAGCCGGGCTCGGTGGCTCAGCCTGTAATCCCACGCCTTTGGGAGGCTGAGGTGAGTGGATTGCCTGAGCCCGCGGGTTTGAGACCCGCCTGGGCAGCGAGACCTCACCTCTACAATAAATCAAAAAAATCAGCCGGGCATGGTAGTGCATGCCTGTGATTCCGGCTACTTGGAAGTCTGAGGCGGAAGGATCGCCGGAGCCCAGCAGGTCGAGGCTGCGGTGGCCAGGAGCAGCCACTGCACTCCAGTCTGGGTGACTGAGG
>NW_007250878.1:428635-464717 GCF_000164805.1 Carlito syrichta
CTCAAAAAAAAAAAAAGAAAAAAAAATTTTTAATTACCTGGACATGCTGGTGCATGCCTGTAGTCACAGCTACCCAGAAGAATAAGGCAGGAGGATCGCCTGGGCCCAGAAGGTAGTAGCTGCAGTGAGCCATGATTGTACCTCTTGCTCTCCAGCCTGGAAGATAGAGTGAGACTCCAACTCAAAAAAAAAGAAAAACGGTCTTTGCCATTCAGGACCTGAGTGCTTATCAGAACTAAAAAGAGCACTGGCACCTGTTGACCCATGAGGAAGCCCTGGTACAGAGAGGAGATATGGAGCACCCGGTGCTCCAGACAGTTATAACTATAGGCAGGTCTTCCGATCTGGACTCAGTGACCTTCCTGCATTGTGAGTGGTGGAGGGACCACTGCTCGTGACTCCATATGGAGCCCCTGTTGGGGGCTCAGCAGAATCCTCACCATACCCTCACCACATGGTGTCCCCTCACCCGTCACTCCAAAATTTATAGCTGTCCCAGCTTCTCTTGCCTTTCTACCCTTCTCTTCTGTTGTTAGTAGAGAAATTACTTTGCCCAGGGCAATAATTGCACCAGGAAAATGTTATCTCCAAGTGGTAGACATTAGGCCTTCAGCATGGTGATATTGAAGTCACCTGACACTCCAAAAAACCTCTCTCACTCAGCTCTGCTTTGCTTTGACAGCAAAACACTTGACTTAAATGTACCTTTGCCTTACCAAAGGAGCATTCAGATGAGTGCCTCTCTATTTCTTGTCCTGTTATTTGTCGAAAGACAAAACTACAACAGATTTAAAGATCTTAACTGGTTTTTGCTTGTGCTTCTAGAATCAGGGAACACCTCATTCTGTTTTATAGAATGATTGTTCTGATAAGCTGAGCAGTGGAGAATGGCTTTATAGGCAGAAAAAGGCTGAAGAAAGCAGAAAAGAGAACATCGTTTCAGTACCTTGTGCAGGTTAAGCAAAGGAGACTTCCTTATGTCGGCTAAAACTGGCTTGTTCAGGTTTGTCTAGTCTCTCTCTCTTTCCTGATTTCTTGGAGAGTTAGATCAACAACTTAGCTTCCGCTTGGGGGTATGGAACTCTGGCATGAATTACTCCATCTTGGTTTGGTCTCTTGGACATAGGGCAGGATCTCAGTCCAAACCGATGGCCTCCTATAAATTTTATTTACCATTCTTCCCTTTGGTCAGGCTCTCACCTAGGTGAGAGTGTGACTAAAATCTAGGGCATCAGCACTACTCTTAGTCATCATCATTTTGACTTTTCAGTCAACACATCATTTATAGATTCATCATTTATATCTTTATTATCATGCATTTCTTGGGGTTTTCATCATTCCAGCTGGAGAGAGACCATTAGCACTCAGCAGACGGTTGCATGTGGACACTTAAGACTTTTTTGAGAGGATACAGCATATCAGGGAGACTACTATTAGAAGGATAATGCCAAGAGTTTAGAGTATGCCCTTTACCCAGGGCCCCCATGAACCAAACCAACTAAAATCAGATAGATCAAATAATGAGCTAGATGAGGAATTTACCCTTTTTAACCAAGTAGGCTGTTTGTTCATTTTTGCAACAGAGTCTCGACAATACCTGCTGTGTTTATCTATGCGTGGCAAGAAATGTTAGCAACTGCACAGATACCTCCCTGTTCAGCTAGGGAGTAGCAGTTCTGTTATCTAGCATCCCATAACTGGGTTAAATTAAAGCAAGGAGTAAGAACAAGTGGGCGTAGAAATCAGACTCCGTAAAAGAGAGCACAGTTTGAACCACAGTTGTCTTAGAAATGTTGCTGAAGTTACCCACTGGGTAGACTAAAGAATCCCTTAGGTCACATAAAGATCTAGGTTTAGAGTGACATATCATCCAACTTACTCGCAGAAGCTACTGATTGTAAAATTCTAACTACAGCATTACTCCGGCAAAAAGACATAATCTGGACAAATTTAGAGGGGTAAAAGTTGAATTTTGATGGGGAGTCATGTTCTGATGTTTTGGGAAAAGCTGTCCATACTATGGGATCTTCCACTTCTTGTTCTGGTTTGCAGTTTGAACGTCCCTGGTTATGGCATTGGGCACTTAGGTGAACTCTGTGTGGTCCACACATCAGGCATGATGCTTGTCCTTTGAAATTTACATCAAATTGTCCAGCTGTGACTGATAGGGCTTTGGGCACAAAGCAAGACTTGTTCTTAGTTGGAGAGTTGTAGACAGACATTAGCAAATACTAGAAGAATTCAGGATCCAGTTCAGTTTATAGGTAGATCATCAAAACGTGAAAGCAATGAATAGGGCTACAATCTAATAACAAGTGTACTATAATTTTTCTTCAGAAGTATAGTTTTTCTTTCTATAGTCATCCACATTACTAACAAAGATAATCAGAGTAAGACTTTGTTGGCAAAATGTGTTTAGTTTTATCAAACTTGGCTTGATTATTTACTTAAGTGCAGCAAGAGTAGTGATTGACCACATGGACTCTTTTTAAGTTGGTTTTGCAGAACTTTTGACAAGGAATCTCAGACTGAAGTTTTAACAACTACTCAAAGCTAGGAAGCCAAACCAAAGTAGGCTTTCAACTTTACCTGCAGTACCTTCTATAGATTTATTGTATGTACATTCACAAATATGACCTTACAGTAAAAGCCTTGGTAATATCAGTATTTCCAATAGTATCCTGTTATAAGGAGAACAGATTCTTATTGAACTTATGCAAATAACTATATTGCCAAAAAATAAAGAATACCTGAGTCCAAGTGTGGTAGCTCATGCCTATAATCCCAGCACTTTGGGAGGCTGAGACAAGAGGGTTGCTTGAGCCCAGGAGTTGGAAACCAGCCTGGGCGACATGGCAAGACCTTGTCTCTACCAAAAATCAGCAAGGTGTAGTGGTGCATGTCTGTAGTTCTAGCTTCTCAGATACTGAGGTGGAAGGATCGCCTAAGCCCAGGATGTCAAGGCTATGCTGAGCCATGATTGTGCCACTGCTTTCCAACCTAGGCAACAGAGGAGAGCCCGACTCAATAAATAAATAAACCTACAACTACGTTCCAAATTCTGGAGAGATCCTGTAGGGAGAAAAATAAATGTTCCAATGTTTGTTTACAAGAGTATGATTTACCAAATTGAACTTTAGATAGCCTCAAGGAAAAAGAGTTTTGTTAAATCTGGAAAACAAAATGTTAAAAGAACCAACAATGTTTTCAATTTAAAAAGCAGTAAAAACCTATAATTCTTCATCAGATCATTTAGTCTCATATAATTAATTCTTCTGCTAGATCTTGGTGAGCAGTTTCACAAACCCATCAGTTTCTTCATTAGAGTTCTGGAAATTCTTACCCAGTCCAATGGTATGATCTCAAAGTTACCAGAAACCTTATTTGTCAGTCTTTTCCATGAGTTCCTTTGAGGATGAAGCACTTTAGGATTGCAGTTACTTTTAAAAAGGCTTTTAGAAAAGCATCAGATAAAGCAATTAACTGTGGACAACACGACTTAAAAGAACCACGGTTAAAGATCTGATGATGTTCACTATAATAATTACACATCTGAGAAGGAAATTTGGTTATTTCTGAAGAATGCAACATTTTGGCATAACTGGAATTATGACTGATCTTATTTCTAGGAATTTCTTACAATTTTCAGAACACATTAATAACAAATATAAATAACCAAAAATACAGCTAAAAGAAAGTAAAACATCATTTGTTTTTGACAGTGTTTCCTATATAATTAATATATAAAACTAGTGATTAGTTTAATATTTCTCTTTTACAGAATCTTTGAGATGGTCAAGGGCCTTCTGGATTTTCCAAAGCTAATTAAAATTCAAAAGAACAATTTAGAATTTGAGAAGTTTGTCAAAAATATCAAAGGTTTAAAGCACTTGATCCAAATAGGATCACAGGTCACTGTGAATTCATAGTCATTAATTTAACCAGAATAATAACTAAAAGACTTTAAAAGACAGATACAGAAAGTTACATTGCTGTAGAAAAAAACGTAGCTCTTTAATAGAGAATACTCTGTTTTCTTAAGTAATCAAAGACCTAACAAAGACAACATGAAGCATAGGGAATCATCTTGATAAAACACAGAATCAATCTTTCCTAGTACAATTACCTAAAAGGTAAAGAAAATCCTTTTACTATTTTCTATTAAGAGCAGATCAGTACTCCAAGAAAACCTTATTTTAACAGAGAGGACCAAATTCTGGCTTTGCATCAGTGTACTTTTGATGTTAAGTCTCATTTTTTAGATGAGATCAGGTGTATTCAGGGTGATATGGCTGTAAACAAGGCCTTTCTTGTTAAAACCCCAAACTTAAAATAAGTTAGCCTACTTGACCATGAAATTCTGTTCTCTTCGTAATCCGTACGGTTTCCTCATACTCATTAATTTGTCCTATACTCTTCTTTCTCACTGTGAAATAACCAGTCACTTTACTTTAGAACAAAATTGCTCTCTTTTTCCCTTAACCAAAACTCATCCTCATATTTTATAACTTGCTTCGTAAAATGTGTTTTACTACCCTTGCATACAGAATGGTTTCCCTTGTTATTTATAGTTTTAGTTACCTTATATTAATTAGTGTTTTTAATCCATAGTGATCTTAATTTCTAGTGAAAACTCACAAGGATTTGAGCTGTCTTATATCAACATTCGTCATTTCATAATTTCTAGAAACATGTATTTCCTTAATTTTTCATGTTTATTAATACCCAAATATATTTAGTTTCTCTGTGTAGTACAAAATCAAGATGCCAAAGCATATATTCTTTAAACTTAGGGTCAGCAATTAATGTTTTAGCATTTTACTTACTTATAAATGACATTTCATGAATATCTATTACTTAATTCAACATAAAATGATTTTACAGGAGGCTGAATGTGTGCACAGGGGCCAGGTGAAGAATTTTCTTATGGCTGTAGATTTTCTTCTCAAGGCAATGGGAGCCACCAAAGACTATTGAGTAGAGAGGGTGAGGTCATCAGATCCACAGATAGAAAAGATCATCTGGGGGCTGGAGAGGCCAGTGAGGGGTGGGGCACATTTAGAACCTCACTAGGAGAGAAATAAAATGTTTCTGTTTCTGTGAAAAGGACCTGCCAAGAGAAACTTGGCACTAGCTCACTGGACATGGAGGTTAGAGGTGAGGTGTGCCCAAGTCAACCTAGGATGGGGTGAGGAGGTGGGGGATTTGGTTGAGGAAGAGACTTCAGAGGGAGGGTGGACAGGATGTGGAGGTGGGTTGGGATCAGCAGATCCGCAGGTGGATCTACCCTATCTGTCTGTGGGAGGACCTGCTTAGATGTTTTCTTCTGAGGGACGGGATCAGGGTTTGTCAGGCTCCTCCTGCAACCTCTCCTGGAAGTGAGGGCAATATTCCTTTGGGCATAAAATGTCATTGAGGGCTCTGATGCCTTCTGACATAATGTGTTTGGTTTTTTTTTTCAGATATTATAGGAAATATGTTCTAGGGTGGGGTAAGAGGTCCTGGCAAACCGTGATCATCAGGGATGTTATCCAGATGTTAGAGTTCTGTACTTCAAGGGTGCTGGAGATGCTGCCTATGCAAATCCCACTCCCGAGCCCTGGGATATATACTCCAGATGGGAGGTGTAGGGCTCTGTGCCCTTTGAGGAATTTTGCATGCAAGCTTCCTTATCCTCTCATCTGCCTCAGAGACCCCGGTGTCTCTAGGGTTCCTAGAAGCAGCCCTGGCCCTTTCAAGTGAACATTCACGTTCCGGCCCCTTCCTGCCTCCCTTCTAGTCTGGCTCCCAAGCCTTGCTAAAGCCTCCTCTCCAGCCTATCTGGTCTCTGCCAATTCTCTCCTCCTCACTCTTGCTCAGGCTGTTCCCTGGCACCCGGACTGATTCAAGGTTCAACTCAACGTCCTCCTGCCCCTCTCCTAGGTCCACTCTCCTTTAGACTTCTGTGTCGCATAATTTGACACCAGTCACTGCCATCTCTCAGTTCTGTGGTTTTGCCTTCCAGCTAGAGCAGCCTCCATGTAAGGTGGAACTTTGGTGAGTGCCCAGAAGACCTGCCTGGTGTTGGAGTTTGTATTCTGTTTCTCAGATACTGGGCTGTCTTATTCTCTGCCAGCATTTCAGGCCTGGGGCCTGGTGAAGAAGCAGGGTTATTCATCTCTTTCTAGACTCTGGCCTCAAGGCTTCTTTCCCTAGGGTTCCCAGGTGCCTTCCCATCCTCCCCTAGGGTTCCTGCTTCCATTTCTTGCTGCAGACCCAGTCCCCAAACCCCTATGCCCCACCCTCCCGACTGGGTGGTAACCCTGGCCCAAGCAGCCTTCACTGAGGGTCCACTGGGGCATTCCAAACCCCTGAGGCAAACTCTCCACCTGGAACTGATCACATCTAGAGGGCCACAGGAACAGAGACAGTACCTGGAAGGCCAGGCTCCTCTCATTTCCGTCAGCCCCTGCAGCCCCTACCCCACCCCCTGCAGAGCATCAGGGACCACAGATATCCTTACAAGACAGCATTGCTTGTGCTGTCTAACTGTATCCTAAGTATGTGCCCTGAGAGGCTCTAACTAGATGCAGACTAACTGGATTATCTCAGAGGTCCTTTTCTGAGGAAGGTGTGACCTTTCTCACAAGAGCTTTGGTGTCAGGTGCTATGGGGGTGGGGGTGGCGCATCACATGAGGTGAGGAGCAGGTAGAGGGGGTGCCAGACCCTCTTGGTAATCCTAGGGTATTTTTTGTTCTTTCAGACTGGAGGCCAGCACTGAATCTTGCTGCCCTGGACTGTGCTGATGAGACCAACATTGCAGTCTGCAGAGACTTCAACATCCTTGGCTTCCCCACTGTGCGGGTGTGTGACAAGGAAAGGGGGGAGGGCAGAGCCGGGGGTGGCACTGGCCCCACAGGTCACTGGCTGCTTGGGCTTCTCTGGCATCTTCCCAGGCTGTAAGCTCTGTGGGGTCCTCGAAACTTCTGGGACTGATTTGTTACATCACAGCCCCCGGAGCATTGTCCCTCTGCTTGATGAAACACTAGCTTTAGAGGCAGAGACAGAAAAGAAAGAGATTGATTTGATTTGGGAAAGTCTGTTCTTTATAAGGGAAAGGAGCCATGTCTAAATACATTGGATTAGGTGGATTTCAGTTGCTCTGATTTGAGCAGGGATGTGATCATCACTTGGGTTTCAAGAGCCCATCTTCTGGGGTCCTCCTCAGTTTCTTTCCTTCCTGGCCTCTAAGTCTTAGAGGTCTGATCTAACACTATAAAACCAGGATTTCGGCTCTTATCCCTCCATGGGCAGCAGGATCAGACTTCAGGAGCCTAATCAGACTTTCAGGTCCCCCAGAAAGAGACCCCAGAGATTTTGGCAAGCCTCATTCTCATCAAGCAAGTGCCATGAACCAGAAGTAGCTGAGAAGGGACTGTCCGGGAGCCTTATCCCGTTGTGGAAATGCCAGTGCCTCAGGCAGCAGGGCTCCCTGGCATCACACCCAAGGCATGAGGACCCTGTCACCCCAGCTGTGGCAGAAAGTGGCACGAGTTCTGTGATGATGCTTACCTGCCAGCCTGTTCACCGCAGGGCATCAACAGCATAATTAATATCTGAACAACTCCCAAGGCTCTCAATAAGGAGGCCCTGGACAGCCCAGGGCAGCAAAGCTGCTGCAGTGACAGTGAGGGCCCTCCCTAGGCCTCAGACCTGACTCTAGTCCAATCAGTTTTCTTCCAGTTTAGAGAAGCTAAATTCACATCTCTGTCTCTCCATCTCCAGCTATAAATAATACACTGGCTCCCACCAGAATGGCATCTAGAAAAGCAGTTTCCCCTATAGTCATTAAAAATAATCAGGAAATGCCTTTGCAAGCTGGAATGCCAAGCATTGTCCCTGGAACAAGATATCTCTGCACTCAGGGGCCTCCAGGTTCAAGTAGAACTGTGAGCCAGAATTAAGGCTAATTATCCCAGTGGCATTCTTCCAGAAAGCAATCCCTTGGCTCCACTAGGGATCTCCAGCTCTAAGTCTATGTGACCTTCCTGTTCCTCGAGCCCAGTGAAACCCCACTGGATTCAGGGGCTCCGTATTCCATAGAGACCTCTTCTTACACTGTTACCACTTAGGGTCAGGGCCTAGGGCCTAGGGCCCAGGACCCAGATCTAGCTGAGGTTGGCTGTTCTGGGGACAGTGTTGTGAGCCAGCTACTGCCATGTTGCTGAGAGGTGGCAGCAGAAAGGCTGCTTGTCAATCATCTCTTTAAAGTAAGAGACATCGCCCTCTCCTTGGCCCCAAGATATGTAACTGAAAATACTCAAGTGGGGCACTCTGTTTCTATGGCTGAACTAGGGTGAGCCGCCCTGGGTAGGGAGCTCTGGGAAAACCACTGTGGCAGCAGATGCCATCATCCACAGACTGAGGTTTTTCTCCCTATGAGGTCTGAGCATGGGGGTCCAGCCAGTGCCCACCCCCAGGAGAGGGGTTGGCAATGGACGGTGGCCAGGCCAGGACATCTTACTGGAATTCTGTAGGACTTGACTCCTGGAACTTTCTGATTCTGCCGGGAGAGGCTGGGCTCGACAGGTGTGGAGGAGGTGGCCCAGGCCCAGGCGAACCAGAAGCTCCTCAGTGCCTACCCACATCACGCAGCACACGCAGCCAGGATGCCTCAGGTGATTAATCATCTCCTGTACTGCCCAGCTGGCTGTGGGAGGGGCAGGGAGGGCCATCAGCCAGGCTTCTCAGCCTCCCTGCCTCCAGCCAGACAGTACCTGGCTAGGCCACCTGTCCATTTCTTGAGCTCTCCAAAGACCAAGGTTGTAGTGTCCCTATCTCTCCTGAGGAATCTACAGCTCAGTTTTGGCCAGCGGGGAGGCATTCAGTGCCCTGTTCTCAGGATTTCAGACCATGGGCTAAGCAGTTCAGGCTGTTGGTGGGTCTCTGCTGTAGGATCCCATGTGGTGGCTTTCAAACATTATTTTTACTGTGACCTACAGTAAAAATAAGAAATACCCATTTTACACTGTGACCCCAAAGTTGGTTTCTATCGATTATCACTTTTTAAAAAGTTTCATAAAACAACATTTTTTTTTTAGTCGAGGTCTCACTGTGTTACCCAGACTGGAGTGCAGAGGCACAATTATGGCTCATCGCAGCCTCAGCCTCAACCTTCTGGGATCAGGCATCTTTCTACCTCAGCCTCCTGAGTATTGGGACTACAGCTGCATCCCACCACACCCAGCTAATTTTAAAAATTTTTTTGTAGAGACGAATCTTAATATGTTGGCCAGGTGGTCTTGAAATCCTGACCTCAAGCAATCCTTCCATCCCAGCCTCTCAAAGTGCTGGGATTACAGGTTGTAAGCTACCCTCCCGGCCAACATTTATTCTTACTAACTGCTTTACACTCTGATGTTTTCTGTTCTATACTTAAAAAAAAATACTGACTTTGATTCACTAAATTGATTTGACTACTTACTACTAGATTGCTTCTAGTGTTTGGAAAACACTACTGAAACAGATTTTAGATCTCAGAGATCCTGGCCCATTAAGAGCCTGGTGTGCCTATGGACATCATGGGCAGAATCCCTAGAAAGCAAGAGCCGCCCTGGGGTCTATGCCATGGCCAGCAGGCCAGAGAGAGCCTTGTTGCCCTGTCTGCTGCCCCTTGGGGACTGGAGGCTATCCTGGCAATAAAGAGCCCTAAGGTGAGGACACATGTTGAGCAGGGGGCAGAGAGAGTGTGGACAGGCCCACACAGGAGTCTGGCTTCCCCCAGTGGCATGTGTCACTGTCCTTTTCCTCTCCCTCCTGCCCCTTGTCACCATGAGCTAAGAGTGAACTTCCACCAGTCCAGCCTGTTTAGCAAACACCTGGCCCTGAAGGGTGCGCCAGCTGTGTCAGTCCCCAGCAGGCTGGAGCCAGAGCCCAGCAGGAAGAAAGCAAAGGAGTGGAGAGGGCAGGGCTCTTTTGCAGCAGGTTCCAGCTGGAGCTTGGGGACATCAAGGCTGGAACTTCTGGGGCAAGGGCTTCTCCATGGGCCACGGGAGTGTCCTTCAGTGGGTGTTGGAATAGGACCCTTTATGGCCAAAGGTCTGGCTGGAATAAGAGTACATAGGACAACAACATGGGGAGGGAGAGGGTCCCTTTCTGAGTTTCTGAGAGGATCATGGCTGTAGGTTCAGATCCTGACCCACTGCTTACTCTCTGTGGCTTGGGAAGTCACCCGACAGTGCTCCATCCATGGGCCTTAGTTTTCCTGTGTATGCAAATGGGTGGTAATATCCACCTTGGAAGATTGTTGTCAGGTATGAAGTGAGGTCTCACATATAAAAGTGCTGAGATGCTGGTGTTATTCGGGGTTCAGTAAACAGTTTTTTCCTTCCTGTTGTCCCATCTACTTCTGGGTCATCCCATGGGTCTGCTAGACTATCCACCTACCAGCAGCTGTTGAGTGTCTGCTGGGTGCACAGCACTGTGCACACCATGTGGGAGAGGCCAGAAACATCAGACATGGCTTCTATCTTCAAGGACATGCAGAGCCAGCCAGTAATAAATAGCAATGATCCATACCCCATGAGTGCTGCCCGGGTCAGCTGGGCTCCCTGAACTCTCTTCCTGTGCATTAAAGAATTTTGTGTAGGAGGGGGCTTCCACTTGGTTTCAAAGGACACATGGGTTCTGGACGACACTTAACAGTAGCTAGTGGGTGGACCATCTAGAACTCAGCAGCCCTATGGGATGTCCCAGGAAGTAGACGGCACAATAGGAAAGAAAAAACTAACATTTATTGAACCCCAAATAACACCAGCATCTCAGCGCTTTCACGTGTGAGACCTCACTTCATACCTGACAACAACCTTCTAAGGTGGATATTATCACCCATTTGTACAGACAGGGAAACTGAGGCCCATGGCTGGAGCACTGTCAAGTGGCTTCCCAAGCCACATAGAGTAGGCAGTGGGCCAGGATCTGACTCCCCATCACGATCCCCTCAGAACCTCAGAAAGGGAAAAAATTCCCTCTCTCCCTCCCCACACCGTTGCTTTCATGGGGTCTGACGAGGAGAGAAGAACTGGGCAGGCCTCACAGGAGGAGAGAAGGTGAGAGCCCTGGGGGGCAGGGCTGTTTGGTGTGCTGAGGAGGCTGCTCTGATTGAGTAGAAGCTCAAGTTCAGGGGTGAGGCAGGATTGGGAAGGAGGAAGCTCAGGAATGATGGGACCTTGAATGCAAGGCGAGGAGTGCAGATGCCCTGTGGGGGTGTAGAGTCTGGGCTTCTATCTTCTGTGGCTCTTGCTAGAAGGTGAGTTGTCAGGGAGGAGGGCAGGACTCAGAAAGATGTCTCCTCCCTTTCTCTGGAACAAGGAGACGGGCTCCTATCTCTGCCGTCGCTTGCTGCCTCCCTGCATCTTCTCCACTGATAGTTCACAGCCTGGAAAGTAGTTAAGGTTGTGGATCCTTAGGGGCTTACCCTGAAATGTTTGGAGACTGGATCATTTTCCTTGAAACTTTTCATAAAGCTTGAATTCGACTGTAATCCCAGCACTTTGGGGGGCCAAGACAGAAGGATCACTTGAGGCCAGAAATTTCAGTCCAGCAACATAACAAGAGACAGGGCAACATAGCAAGATCCCATCTCTCCAAAAAATAGTAATAATAAAATTAAATGTTGTTTGAAAGCTTGAATTCAACACCATTGATCCAGCCATCTTCCTCACTGCCACTAAGGCTTGCTTTTGAAGACACAGTTCTGGTCTTATCATGTTGCTCTTCCTCATATCTCTTCCGTGGCTCCCCGCTGCCTACGGATAATGTCCAAACTCACTGCATTTGAGGCCTTCCAGGAATGGTCCCCTGTCCTCCACTCCAGTTACAAAGGAGTTCAACCTGAACTCTCCACTGCCCCTGCTCATCTGCCTCTGGCCAGGAGGCAGGATGGCAATGTATTCACCTCTGTGAGTCCCACAGTGCCTGGCTGGAGAGTGTGCTTTCTGTTCAACCCTGTTGGCCCCAGGCAGCAGTTGCTCCATAGGTTCATGAAGACAAGCCTGGTACCATCTGGTTTCCAAAAGCTACAGGATAAGGGAAGGCAGGAGCTCCTGTGCAAAGGACAGGGATGATGCCGCCTGCTCCGGAGAACAACTCACTTCTAGAGTCTTAATTGCCCGTTTCCAGGGAGTTGTGGTGGTTTCCCTTGGGCAGGGCACACGCCTCCCACCGCTGGCATCATAAGAGTGCATTTTAATAAGGGAACAAAAATGTGCCCTGACTAGATTTCCACATGAGCTTCCAGGATGATCAAAGGGCAGAGGTTCCCTTTTCAGCTGAACAGACATCTACTGAGTCATGCCAGGCACTGTGGAGCTTGTAGAGGTGAATACACTGCCGTCCTGCCTCCTGGTCAGAGGTGGGTGAGCGGGACAGTGGAGACTTCAGGTTGACGTCCTTTGTAATCAGAGTGGAGGGCATGGGGACAGATCCTGAAAGGCCTCGAATGCAGTGAGATTGGACATTATCCATAGGCAGTGGGGAGTCACGGAAGAGATACAAGGAAGAGCAACAGGATAAGACCAGAACTGTGCCTTCAAAAGCGAGCCTTAGTGGCAGTGAGGAAGATGGCTAGAGAATGATGGGACTGCGTGTAGTAACATTTCAGAGTGTAGAAAGAATGAACAGGTAGGGACTGATGCAGTAGGCCAGAAGTAGGTCATCTCCTATCGGCCCTGTCTAGACAAGGCAGGTGGAGGAGGAGAGGACTGTGGAAGAGGTACCTCAGAGGTCGATTCACGAGACTGTTGTCACGAGACTGTTGGCTGACGGGATAGTGGGGCTGGTGGGCGGGGGACATGCTGATGTGGGCAGCAGAGAGGAGGGCCAATGACTGGCTGAGATGGGAAGCAGGTGGTGGCAAGCAGGTTGGGGGAGGGGCCGTTCAGTGGTGGAACTGTGTGTGGGCAGAGGCGTACCCTGACACCTGAGTGGAGGCCAACAGTAGGAGCCGGAAGCCTAGGACTGGTGAGGACCTGAGGCAGAGGGTTCAGATTGCAAATCATTTGGACAATGTAATTGACTTTGGCAAGGGAGAAATGATAGGTTTGTTCATTGATCCCTTTGAATAATATGCATTCAGAAGCATAGATTGAGTGCTGTCTTTGTAACAGTGCCTTCAAGAACTTCTTAAAGAGAAGAATGCCATGATCTGAGGTGTGACTGTAGGAGAGGCCAGGGGCAGGAGATGGCAAGAACAGCGGGCACAGGAAAGTGATCAAGGGTGATGCTAGGACAAGGGCAAGGGTGCCCAGATGGGCTGGTCATTGTTGGGCAAACCAGGGAGGGTGGTGACAGAAAAACAAAGGAGAGCAGAGCATCAATAAAATGTAGTACAGGCTGGGCTTGGTGGGTCACACCTGTAATCCCAGCACTTTATAAGGCCAGGGTGGGAGGATCACTTGAGGTTTGGAATTTGAGACCCACCTGGGTGACATAGTAAGACCCCATCTCAAAAATAAAATAAAATAAAAATTAGCTGGGTGTGGTGGCATACACCTATAGTTCCAGCTACTGGTGGTGGGGGGTGAGGGACAGTGATGAGGTAGGAGAATTGCTTGAGCCCAGGAGGCTGCAGTGAGCTATGATCATGCCATTATACTCTAGCCTGGGTAGCAGAGCAAGAACCCATCACTTAAAAAAAAAGACCCAAACTTTACCTGTATGATATCCACTCGTATACCTAATCCCGAATTGTACCCCACATCTTTAAAATAAAATATTAAAAATAAATAAATAGAAAGAAAAAGAAAGAAAGAAAATGTGGCACAAAAAAATGACTAACACTGGCCATGGAAGGCAAAGCAGGCAGGAACAGCATCAGATGCTGCAGAGAGGCAAGCCTGGGGCAATGTCACTGGATTAGCTGAGGAGGTCACCCCTGAGCCTCCCTGGAACAGCTTCAGCCCAGCAGGAGACAAGAGCCAAAGCTGACTGGTCATGGGGGCAGAGAGAGAAGTCCACAGGAAGGGACAGGGACTGTCTTGAGAAAGTTGACGGTGCAGGGACGGACATAGGAGATGCAATCTCTGGTGGAGAAAAGGGACCTGTCTGCATTCCCAGCCTCCTCCCATCTTTTTTTTTGTAAATATAGTTGAAGAGAACTGGAATCAGTCTGTAAGCCTAGGAAAAGGGATGATGAAAGAGAGACTGACAGGAAAGTTCCTGAAGTACATGAGGAGGGTGTGTGGGAGCAGAGCTCAGGGGGTGACATTGCTCCAGAAGGTCAACTGGAAGCTTCCGGGGACAGAAGGGAAGGCCAAGTGATGCCACAGCAGTAACTGGAGGTGGAGTAGAGCCTTTGCTTTAACCTGCACCTCAGGAGAGGGGCTCTTGGGGTCCCTGCATCCCCCCAGGTCACTCTGGCCAACTGAGGCTCCTGGTCCAACTCCAACCTGCCCGTGTCTGGGGCCTTGAGAGACTGAGCTGAGGTCATGAGAGGCTGCTTTTTGGTGGAGGTGAGGCTAGCCCCTTTTATTACAGGCACTTGGGTGACCTGTTGGTTGATAGCAAAAAATGACCATGCTACTTTTCAGGACTAAAAATCATAACTGTAGCTGAGCGAAAGCAACATGGTTCAAGGCCTCCTGATATCAGTGGAAGCCAGTGGAATCCTATCCCAGCTGTGCAGAAACAAGGGCACTCCCTGTGAATGATAGCTCAAAGTAAACCCTAGATAGTTGGGGTTTCAGTTTTGTATCTGACAAGCAATGTCAGTCTATAAATGCCTTACCATGCATTGTCAACTTGACCTCATATCATTATCCAGGAAGTTTGTGATTATTTTTATAAGCATTAGAATAACATAACTTTATTAGGCCCATAAAATTCAGTAACTGTAAGAGGACACTATTATACATATGTGTGGTGTGTGTAAGTAGATGGTTTTAATACAGAATGTAAGTTTATATTAATATTTCCAAAAGGAGACAATAAAGCAGTGAGTAGGAGTAAGGGTCCCAGTGAGGTCAGAGGGCTCTGAAGGCTGCAGGTAGGCAGAGGGGTGGCTTCTCTGCAGTTTGTTCCTCCTGTGGGAGGGGGGCAGGTGACCTCCAGATTTTAGTTTTCTGCATACAGATGGCCAGAACAAACAAGTCCTAGATGATCGGTGATTCCTCATGTTTAAAGTATGTGAAGAAGGAAAGGGGGTGAGGATGATGCATTAATAGATTCCCTGCTGTATGCACAGCTACTATGCTAAGCACTTTGGGTGTATTGTCATTGAATCCTCACAACAATTCTTCAGTTGTATCACCCTCATTTCAAAGATGAAAACACTAAAGCTCAGAGCAGTGGATGGCTTGCCCAAGGTCACACTGCAAGAACCTTAGCAGGGCCAAGCCTTGAACCAGGTCTGCCAGACCCATGGCTTGCCCCTCAGCCACCAGCTTGGGATAAGGCCACGTGGCCATGCTGTTGGAGGCAGAGGCCCGAGGTAGCTAGAAGTGGCCCCGAGCTTAGGGTCCTCAGGGAGAAACCCCTTCCCAGCCTGCAGGCCCTCCCTCAGGCAGATAAGTAGCCAGCTGTCAGGGCGCCTCAGCTGTGTTTCCTCCCAAGCTGAGAAAGCCCAGGCAGGTGCCTTGGCAGCTACCTAGTACCCAGGCAGAAACCTAGATTGTAAGGAGTTGTCCTCTGTTCCCTCTGTCTTCTTGCCCCAAGGAGATGACAGACTAGGCCTGGGGCATGATGTACATGGGAAAGAGGACAAAGCGATGTGTTAAGTCAACAAGACTGTAGCAAGGTTTGTTTCTCCAGGGGCTTAGGCCCACCCTCAAGAGGACCTGTTCTGGAGACCCCTCCCTTGGTTGAGTGTCTGCTGTGCTGCACTGGGAGTTCTCAGTGGATGGAGACACCAGCCTTGAAACAACTTCTATTTTTTTTTTTTTTTTGAGTTGAGGTCTTACTCTGTCACCCAGGCTAGAGTGCAGTGGCACAATCACTGTTCACTGCAGTCTTGACTTTCTGGGTCCAGGTTATCCTTCCGCCACAGCCTCTTGAGTAGCTGGGACTACAGGTGTGTACCACCATCCCTGGCTGATTTTTAAAATTTTTTTATAAAGGCGAGGTCTCACTATGTTGCCTAGCCTAGTCTTGAACTCCTTGGGCTCAAATAGTCCTCCCCTCTCAGCTTCCCAAAGCACTGAGATTACAGACATGAGCCACCACTCCCAGTTTGAAGCTTCTTTTTTCCAAGATAAGGAGCAGGGACAAGTTGACATAGAAGAAAGCTGACATTTTCCAAGGGTGGATAAATGACTCCACTTTATTTTTTCAGATGGGTCTGCAAGGAAAACAGTAAGGATACTTCATCACCCATTCACCTAATACATGCCTGTGTGTGATGCTGTGCTAGGTATGGGTGCCTTAGAGCAGAGGTCCCCAACCCCTAGCCATGGACCATTACTGGTCCATGGGCTGTTAGGAACTGGGCTGCACAGCAGGAGGTGAGTGGGCAAAACTTCCTGTAGTTGTCTTCTTGCCCCAGGGATTTTATGACTGCTCCCCCTCGCTTGCATTACTGCCTGAGCTCCACCTCCTATCAGATCAGCTGCAGTATTACATTCTCATAGGAGCGTGAGCCTTGTGAACTGTATATGCAAGGGATCTAAGTTGCACCTTTCTTATGAGACTCTAATGCCTGATCATCTGAGGTGGAGCTGAGACAGTGATGCTATATATTTTATTATATACTATTACAATGTAATAATAATAGAAATAAAATGCACAATAAATGTAATGTGCTTCAGTCATCCTGAAACTATCCTACCCCTCACCCCCATCCATGGAAAAATTGTCTCCCGTGAAACTGGTCCCTAGTGCCCAAAAGGCTGGGGACCACTGCCTTAGAGGAGTGGCCCCTCTGGAGTAAATTGTGTGGGCTGCTACCTGCTAATTTCTGGTGCTTCAGAGCTGGGGGTGGGGTGGGGTATGTGGCTGCGAGTAGGGAACGGGGTCCTGCTCCCAGAGCAAAGCCTCCCTGTTCCCTGTTGTACAGCTGAAGAAACTGAGGCTCAAAAAAGTTTAGTGAGTTGCCTAGTCACCCCGTTGAATAAATAGCTAGGCCATAAATGCAGATTGTGAGACAACTGTCTTGTGCTCTGAGCCACTGTGCATCACTGACTCTCACCTGTGTGTTTGCTTTCAGTTCTTTAAGGCCTTTTCCAAGGATGGCTTAGGAGCAACATTGCCAGGTAGGTGTCCTGGTCCTGGTTGTCCTGCTGGCATGTCAGTGTCCTCCTCTCCCTGCCTCCCTCTTTCACTATTGGAGTGAAGAAAGCCCTGACAATTGGTGAGGTCTGCAAGGGTGGGAGGTCCTGACTTGTGTTTTCCATGCCGTGTTCTCCCAGTCAGCCCGGGAGATGCCTTAGGGAAAGCTGGGCCAAAAAAGCCCTTCAGGTGGACCACAACCCAGAGTCCTGGGGTGGGGGTAGGGGTACCAGGTTTCCAGAAGAGCCTTTACATCTCAGTGAGGGTGCCACCCAGAGGGAGACAGACAGCCCCCAGGGAAAGCCCTTGAGGATCCCAGTTCTGAGGGGCTCTCGCCTCCTCTCCAAGGGGTGGATCTCCTTGCTTTCTTAGGGTCACAGGAGGAGCCCCAGCCCCCATTCCTCTAATTCAAAGAAGGTCTGACATTGTCTTTCTTTCCAGAACTAGGTAGCGCCTGGGCCCTGTGTTGCTCTCCGCCTCTCCTGACACTCCCCTCATGCCCATGTTTCTTTACAGTGGCTGGTGCTGACGTGCAGACGCTGCGGGAGAGGCTCATCGACGCCCTGGGGTCCCATCGTGACACATGGCCCCTGGCCTGTCCCCCACTGGAGCCTGCCAAGTAAGTTGGGCTGTGGCAGGCTTAGCACAGTGTGGGCCAGGGTCCCCACCTGGGAGGGGGCAGTGGGCACAGCAGGGTAGGGGACCCAGGTTGATTCTTCCTGCTGGTTTTGCCCATAGGGCAAACACCCCAGTCTGCCAGAGCCACTGCAGAGTGACTGGTGGCAGGCTTCCTACTGCTGCAGATCCCAGCCAAGGAGCCCTGTCTTCCTGGGACTGACAGAAGGGTACAGGAACCCTCCCACCAGATGGGAAGAAAAAGATGGGCAGGGGTCTCCAGGTCACCCCTGCTGCTGCTGCTCATCACCTGTCCTGAGAGTGTGGGGGTTCAGCAGGGTTTCACATGATCTAACCCAGGAAGACCCCTGAGATTTGGCACAGTCATGGAAGAAAAGGAGGACAAATAATTTCATGGAAAAGTGGGGATGGGGGAGCTCAGAAGAATAAAACCCTGCCTCTGTAAACTGAAGGTGGTCATTTTTCTGAGAAGTGGTTGTGCCGGGTGTGAGTGGCCCATGGCTTCCTGAGCTACAGAGCCTCAGTTACAATGGCTGGTGTCCTATATCCATCAGCCAGGGCAGGCTTTCCGGGTTACCTATTTTCTAGGAAGTTGAGGACAATCAGGTTTGCCCAGTCTCTCCCAAAGAGGGAGGCAGGCAGATTGAAAACACTAGGTCCCCCACTTCTGGCTGAGAACTCAAGATAGGAAAGTGCCCACCTCGGGGGACTCTAGCCAAGAAGGAACATATCCAAGGACTAGCAGGGACTGCGAGAGGGAGCCCAGCCTGGAGCACAGTGGAGGTCCTAGGTGGTAAGGCCTCACGAGGCTGCTGTTATGCTCGAAGGCATTCCATGTTTGTGTGTTGGTGCTTTCAAAGCCATAGCCCTGCTGAGAGTTCATGCTTCCAAGTGGCAGTCAGGGTTGACTCCAACTCACAATGACTTCTTGTCACTTTCCCAATTCCTCCATCCTCCCAGAGGGCCTCCACAGTCTTGACGTGGTTTGGGGTTCCACACCCAGACCCCATCTCTCCAGGAAGCATCCATGCCAAGCTGTGCCCTGGTCCTTGCTTCTTCCATTTCTCAATAACTGTGTCTGTCTCTTTCTTATACATACAAATACATCCCTCATGGTGCATTTTCAGGCCTGGGGACCTCAAATGCAACAAATCAGGCAAATCTGCCACTCTCTTGCAAGGTGATTCTTTTTAAAGGACATTAGGAAGGAGACAGGGTGTGTGATGAAAGGTGAGCTGCCTCTTCTGGAAGTCTGAAGATGAGAGTCAGAGAGGTGCTCGCCTCATGTGGGACTTGCTCTTCTGCCAGCCTCCAGAAGGTCCGGGCAAGAGATGTGAGAGGCCAGCCACCTGCTGCTACCCCAGAGGCTGTCAGTATCCATGACACCTCTTTTCATCCACCCAGTGGGGTGCACTTGGGCCCCCGCCTCTCTAGCATATCTATTGGGACTGCTGCTAAGCTGGACTCCAGCATTGGCCCTATGGTGCAGCTTCTGTTTGGGGATGTCAATGCCATGTCATTGGATCCAGGAGAGGGAAATAGGTTGCCAGATTGAGGATGAAAAAAGACAAGCTCCCTTTTCCCCTATGCCTTTTCAGCCACTGGCCTCCTAAGCATGTGTGAGGATGTTCTCTTTTTAATGGGAAGAAGAAACAAGTTATCGTATTTTAAGTTGAAACAGTGAGTTCTTTAAAATGATTGGTAACTTAATTCTCTGATTTGGGGAGAATACATTTGCCTTTTTATTCACTTTCATATTCATTTTCTTTCTTTCTTTCTTTCTTTTTTTTTTTTTTTTTAGAAAGCAGGATTTATTGAGAAGACAGATAAACTCCCATAGTGGGAGGGGACCTGAAGGGGTTGCCCTGTTACCTCATCTTAAAATAAGGAGATTGGAATAGATGGATGGATGGATGGATGGATTGATAGATAGACAGGTTTCCTGCACCTAAGACTTCCTGAATCTTTAGTTCCTTTTTCAGGCCTATTCTAAAGAGGAAAAAGCAGATTTCCCAGTTGAGAGTGAGTTGCAACAGTTCAAGGCCTGTGGCTGATGAGTTCTAGTCATCAGTCTCTCTCAGGGGACCAAAAGATCATCTCCAGTAAGCCTGGGCCTTACCTTGAACGTGGAGACAACCGGTCTCAAAGCATCCTTTCCCTGTCCTCCTCCTGACTGCCTCCTACTCATTCCCAACTCCTAAAGAGACAGGAAGAAACTAAACAGAACAAAAAACCCAGGAGGGGTCAAATGAAGAGCCAGGTAGGTCACAAGGGCAACCTCCTTTGAGAATGAGGACTTGGTTTACTCCTGGAAGGGCCTTGTGTGGAAGCAGAGGAGACCATTTGGCATCTGTCGTCGCCAGCAGATTTGCCTGATTCTCACTGGCCATGGAGAGTGACCACCGAGTTGTGTCTTGCAGGCTGGAGGAGATTGATGGATTCTTTGCAAGAAACAACGCAGAGTACCTGGCCCTGATCTTTGAAAAGGAAGGCTCCTACGTGGGTAGAGAGGTGAGCTGCCCTGAAGTTCCCTGCAATCCTGGAGAGCCATTGGGAGAGGGCTCCAGCTTAGAACCAGACTTTCCCTGCCAATTCTAGGGTCTCGACTGTGTTTCTTAGCCTGGCACTGGCCCGACCCCTGCTGGGCAAAACAGGAAGTGCAGGAGCTGGACCTTTCCATTTTCAAACCTTTATGTCCTGTCTTCATTTCAGCAGGAAAATCTCTCAGAGTCAACAATGGTGTTTAGTTTCACCCTTACTCTCCCATCTTATCTGTCTCCCTGCATTGCCCCGGAACATCTCTTGTGCATGAGCACGTCCACCTCTGCATCTGAGAAGAGTAGAGAAGTCCAGGAGCCAGTGGCTGGATAGAGAGCTGTCAGTGTAGACAGGGGACAGGTCTTGGGAAAATCCCTAGCACAGGCCTCATTTGCTTTCCCAACGATACTAGGAAGACGTTTAACACTACTGAAACCAGATATATCACCTGTTATTTATTGAGCATGGAACTGGATTGCTGACACATGTATCTGCAAAGTCCTGCAATTAATGAAGATAATCAAATAGCATGTCCAGGATCCCATAGCTACTGAACTGGTAGAAGAGGCTTTGAACTGGGGCTGTGTGTTTCCACACTGTCTCAGCCACATGGGACTGTAGTAAAAAATTGGGAAGGGAGATAACATTAGAGATGACCCAGCCCCTTGTGAGGAAGTGGGGTAGGTGCCTTTTACCAGGTGACAGGGACTTGAATCTCCAATCCATCTCTCACGGGATATGTCTGTGATAAGTCATCCGACTTCTCAAGCTTTGTTTCACTGTCTATAGAGTTGTGGTAATTAAATGTCTTCCTAGTATTGTTGGGAAAGCAAACAAGGCAATTCAGGTAAAGGGCATGGAGCAGCAGCTAGCCTGAGGTAGGGGCTTTCCCAAGACCTGTCCCCACTGTCTGCTGACAGCTCTCCATCCTGCTGCTGGCTCCTGGACTTCCCACAGGCAACTTGGGAGCTCTTCCCAGTTGCAGAGGATGATGTACCCATGCAAGAGAGGCATTCCAGGGCAGTACAGGGAGACAGATAAGATGGAAGAGCAGGAGTGAAACTAAAGTCCACCCTGGCCCTGAGAGATTTTCCTGCTGAAATTCAACAGGCAGACTGGGCACGGTGGCTCATGCCTATAATCCCAGCACTTTGGCAGGACAAGGTGAGAGGATTGCTTGAGCCCATGGGTTAGAGACCAGCCTGGGCAACTTGGTGAGACCCCATCTCTACAATAAATTAGAAAATTAGACAAGCATGGTGGCACATGCCTGTAGTTCCAGCTACTTGGAAGGCTGAAGGGGAAGGATCACCTGAGTCCAGCAGGTTGAGGCTGCAGTGGCCATGAGCGTGCCACTGCCCTCCAGCCTGGGCAACAGAGTAAGACTTCAACTCAAAAAAAAAAAAAAAGAAATTCAACAGGCACAGTTGAGAATCTGAGTTGAAACCAGAAGCTGCCTCCCTACCTGGGAGGGAGCAGGGAGGGCAGACAGCTTTGCTGCAGGTATGCCTGATGCTCAGGGGTCCCAGCCCATTTGTGGGCCATGCCTGTCACATAGTGGTGATTGATAAATGCTGACTGGGATCAATTCTTCTCCCTTCCCTTCCCCCAGAGTCCCCTGAGTAACTGGGAGCCGATATCCAGTGGTCTGAGCCAAGCACTCCATGTCCTTGCATAGGTGCTCAGGATGGCAAGAGGGGCAGGAGTGCCTGGTGGCTACGAGTCCAGGCTCTGGAACCAGACTATACTGGGTTTATAGTGCAGTTCCGGCATGTGTTAGAGGTGTGGCCTGAAGACATGATTTTGCTTCCCAGCCTCGGTCTCTTCAGCAACAAAAGAGGAGTTTTATGTTAAATAAATACTTATACGCCTACTATATGCTAGTCATTGTTACAAGCATTTTTCTAAAATGAACCCATTCATTTCTCCTAACCCATTCATTGCTCCTGAGGTTGGTATTATCATTGTTACTATTTTTTAAAGATCATTATTATTATTATTTTGCAAGTAAGCAAATTGAGTCAGTGAGAGGTTTAGTCAGATGAAGCCAGAATTCCAACACAGGCAGCCATGGTGTTCTGCGCTGTCTCTCTTGGTCTCCCAAGAACAGTTTTGGGGTCTTATGATAAATATTCACATAGACCAAAGGTCCCCTCTGACTATGGCAGACATCTTTGCTCAGGGTTAGCTAACTATTTAGGAGTGTACTCAATTCTAGAAGTTTAGTTTGTCTGTATGTTATCTATGAATTTGTTACCATGCATATCTGAACACAATTTTAAAAAATAGTTCTTTTAAAATCCTTTGTGATTCAGGTTTCAGCAAGAAAGTCTGTTCCTGTCTCCAACAATTGAGGTTTCAAACAAACAACAATTGAAGTGTCCAAAAGGGATATTTGCCTGGCAGGGGATATCATGAGAAGGCCCAGGAGTCCCAAACGTCAGAGAGCAGTCAGATGATGGCTTGGGACAACCTTAAGGATGAGAAAGTGCTGGCTTAGGACCCAAAACAAGCAATAAAAATGAAACCACATTTTATTACGCCTTTTACAAATTGCTTTCATTGGAAAGAAAATTATATTCAGTGGAGACTATCCCAGGGAATTTGAAGATATGTGATCTGCACATTCTTAAGGTCCCTCCTCTTGGGCACATTTAACACTTTGTTACCTGCAGGTTAGATGTGACTGGTGGCATGTCTTTCACATGTCACAAGGATCTACTCTTCGACAGCTTCAGATTCTGGAAGAGCATAGCTGCCACCCGGGTACCTTCCCAGGGCAATCAGCTGGGATTCAGCCCTGGCTCCCTCTCCCCAGTGGCTTGGCCCCCAAACGTCCTCCTGTCTCTGCAGGTGACTCTGGACCTGTCCCAGCACCATGGCATGGTAGTACGCAGGGTCCTGAACACAGAGGATGATGTGGTGAAAAAGTTTGGTGTCACTCACTTTCCGTCTTGCTACCTGCTATTCCGGAATGGCTCTGTCTCCCAGGTCCCTGTGTGAGTATAGGCTCTTCCCACCTCCTTTCTCCTCCCTGCCGGGTTCATCCTGCCTGCCCGCCCAGAGACACCACCAGCCTTTCACAGTGACTGACAAGTTCTTTCTGAGGATCGCCCCTGCAGGTGAAGCAGAGGTCTGCTGACTGGGGCCCAGTGCCTTCACAGCCCGGAGACCCAGCCTAGAACCTGGCCTGTCCTGCAGCCTAGACATCCTACCTCAGCCCCCACCCTACAGCCCAGGTGTTCTGCCTTGACCCGAGCACACCCAGTGTCAGCTCCATCCCCACTGTTCTGTGCCGTCATCCCACCACAGCTGGCCCTACTCCCCCCCACTCTTCTGTTCCCAGCCTCACTGGCAGGCTACAAGCCTGGCAAGGACTCAAATATGCCTGACCCACCCTCCCTTTGGTTTTCTAATTGCAGAAAAGTTCATTAGGACCCAGACAATAGCCGGTTCCAAAATGCCAGGAGAAGACAATCAGGCCAGCCTCAGCCCCTCTGTCAGGCTCCCGCTGCTGAATGGCCCGTTAAATGGCGCCAGATGGTGCCTCAGGGCCCTCCCTGGGCAGATGATTGATGGCAGCCTGGCCCTGCAACAGGAGCTCCAGGGCCAGGAAGACCAAGGCTTGCCTGGGGTGCCCAGTGAGCTGCTCCTCAGGGCCGTCCATGCTGTCCTGCATAGGGGAGGGTGGCCACTCGCCCTGACTCTGGCCTGAGCACCAGGCAGCACCAGGGCCGGCCTGTCAGAAGCCCAGGAGGTATGGTGGCCGCAGGGGGACAGGGAGGGACAAGGCTCCTGGGCAGGCCCAGAGGTGCCAGGCATGGTGGGAGAGGAGGCATTGTCTCCCTGCTTGGAGCTGGTGGAGGGGAAAATTGTTTGTGACGATGCTGTTCCTGAGCCATCTGCTCACCAATGAACACTGGGCCAGGACAGCCAAGTGGAAAGCTGTCTTCCTGACGCCAACTCCCCTGGGCGTCCCATCACACTGTGTGGGCCCAGCACCTCCCTCCAGGTGGCATGACCCCAGTGGGTGAGCATGAGTTTGTACTCAGGAGATGTTTCCTTCCCCTGAGGATTCCTCTCAGAAGAGAGAAAGAAATCAAAGACCTATAAAGAGATTTAGAGAATTCTGATGCCTCTTTGTTGTTGTTGCTATCTTTTTTTTTTTTTTTTAAGAATTCCATATTAAACTCCTTGATTTTCGTGGTGAGTAATATCACCTCATGGTACCTCAGAGTGAGCTTGTAAGTGGGTGGCTTGCTCAAGGTCATCTGCCATTTTGAATGTTTTGGTCTGTGGGGAAGGTAGTCAAACCCATTCCTGTCCACGGACAGAATTAATCTTGTTTCCACAGGGCCCCTGGTCTTCCAGACTCTCATGCTTGTCCTGACCTCGGCCCTGCCTGGAGTCAGAGGACAAGTAAGGGATTCTCAGGCCCAGCTGCTCTTCCAGATGGGCAACTGAAATCAGGCTGGTGCCAGAGTGACTTTCTAGAGCATGTATTTGAATAGAAAGGTGAAAGCAGGGCCTGGGTGCCCTCTTTTGGCCTCACTGAAGACAAGATGAAATCATGTTCGAGTATTTCTTACCAAGCATTTCTGTCAGATGGGCTACCTGCGTCCTCTCCTGCCTCTGGTGAACTCTAGGATTTGGCTCTCTGTAGTCACTGCCTGTCCCCCCTGCTCCTCTACCCCCCACAGGCTGATGGAATCCAGGTCTGCCTACACCACTTACCTGCAGAGTCTCTCTGGGCCCACCCGGGAGGCTGCCCCGACCTCAGTTGCACCAACCACTGCTAAGAAGATTGCGCCCACCGTTTGGAAGCTTGCAGATCAGTGAGTCCAGCCCTAGCTCACCTCCTACCTCTCCCCTACCACCCCCAGCCTTTCTTCTGATCACAGATCACCCACCCGTTTCATATTCCCTTGCTCATTCCCGTTCCTTGACATATGTTTAGCATGTGTCATTCTGAGCCCAGGCCCCTCCCCCAGCCCAATAACTGGCCAGGCACAGGGGCCTTTGATGTGTGAGGGCCACAGTTAATTGCAGTAACACCCTCCCTACATCTGTTGCCAGGGCCCAATGCTGACTGTGGGGGTGCCCAACAACATTGCATCTTGTCACACATGATGGAATGGATACGTCCCAGTGCCCACATTCCTTACACTCCACTGGATTCAAGAACAAGTAGAATTGTCTTGAGAGAATACTCTGAGGCCTCCAAACCAGCTTCTGGCCCAGCCAGTTATGTCTGCAGTTCTCGCTGTGTGCTGGGTAGACACGGACCCTGTTCACACAGGCCTTGCAATGTTCCACAGTATCCCTGCTGGGACACTCAGCCTCACTTAAATGCCTACAGTGTCAGGGAGCTTGCTACTTTCCCAGTTCACCTGTATCTCTGTGCATAAATGTAAGCATGAGAGAGCCGCGCCTTTCCGGAGGCTCCTTGGCTTTTCTCTTGGGGTAGCTGTCCCTCTGGATGGGCAGGAGACAAAGCTGTATACCTCTTGCTGTGGCACCTGCTGCGTACTAAGTAGAAATGTCTTGACCAGGGAGCTCAGAGCCAGTCAGGGCAGTGGCCTCCCTGAGAGGTGGCATGAGAGAACTGGGGTAAAGGTGGGCTGATTACTAGAATGATTTTGTCTTCTCATGTGAGGAACTTTAAGGGTGGACAGTGCCAGGAGGGAGATTTTTAGTAAATTAAGGGAGGAGGAGAGAGAGACCAAGAGGTAGGAATGCTCATGATCGATCACATTTTGACTATTCAGATCATTTAAGTTATTGTAATAGCTGATGCTGGCTTATGCCGGGCACCTTCCCTGTGTAATCTCATTCAATCACGGGGCCACTTTTTGAGATGGAGCACAAAAATGGAGAGGTAAACTGAGGCCCAAGAACACCAAAGTGGAGACAGAAAGGCAACTTTGCCTGCGGGGAAAGCATAGGCAGTCATAGCACTCACCCCGTGAGGTGACCCGTTGGCTCTCTACAATCTTAGGAGGTAGGTGAGGCAAGTCTCACATGTTTGTTATACGGGTGAGGTCACTGAAGCTCAGGGAGGCCAATTGAGTCTCCCCCACTCACAGAGGGGTCCAGAGCCCAGGTTCCAGGAGGCAGGGAGAAGCAGCTGGCGCCCAAGGCTTCTGCCATTGGAGCCGAGCCTGGCCCCAAGTGAGCAGGTGGGCATGGGGTAGAACAGCCATCCTGCAGGGCTGTGGGGAGGCCTGAGGCCCCTGTAGCTGTGAGACATCAGCTCAGAAAGCCACACAATCTCCACTTCTCCTCCCGCCCTGCCCAGCCCCCAGCCTTGGTGGACAGCTACACCCTTGGTCTTTCGAAGAGAACCCAGCTTTTCTAGAGACCCGTGGTGTGTGTGCATCTGCTGGTCTGTTTCTTCTTAGAGGTCTTTGCTGAGACCCAAAGACCCCCGCAGCCTGAGGACTGGCCAGGCGCAGGGGCCTTTAATGTGTTGGGCACCTCCATAGTCAGCACTGGGCCCTGGTAGCAGATGTGGGGTGGTGGGGATGTTACTGCAGTTAACCCCACACATTAAAGGCCCCTATGCCTGACCAGTGCTTAGTGAGTCACAGGAGAGGCCGACCCTGGGCCTAGAGAGGGGAAACCCCTACTCTCTGCCGGGAGCTGCTAAGAGTTTACATTTGTGCTTTGATTTGATCTTTCAGCAACCCACCTGTGAGCACTGTATTATTATTCCTATGTCATAGGTGAGGACTTGAGGTTCAGAGAAGTTAAGTAATTTACCAAGGTCACACAGCAAGTTTCTGGTTGAAGAAAGGGGTAACTTATAGGACTCTGTGACCTTCTGCAGTGCCCCTCCTTGTCTCTCCCTTTATCCCTGATGCCTCTTCCAGCCCCATCCCACAGTTAATAATCCTTTTTCTCTCTGCCTCCCCCTGGGTCTTCAGCTCCAAGGTCTACATGGCTGACCTGGAATCTGCACTACACTACATCCTGCGGGTAGAAGTGGGCAAGTTCTCTGTCCTGGAGGGGCAGCGCCTGGTGGCCCTGAAAAAGTTTGTGGCGGTGCTGGCCCAGGTGAGCAGGACCATGCCCTCCTTGTCCATGCAGTTCCACAGATGATTAGTGTGCATTCCTGCAGGCCAGGCACCATGCCAGCTCCTCCTTCCAGAAGGATGCCTGCACCTCTGGCTCTCCTGATCCACCGTGGGTGCTCCCTTCCAGTCTCAGCCGTACCCTGCACCAGCTCTGCACTGCCTAGGATAGCCCTGCCCCATGCTGGGGGTGGGTGGGACACAGAACCAGATGCCCTGACACAGAGGATATTCCCAGCTGGCTCAATGGAGTCCTCCACCTCAGCTTGACTCCCAGAGTGCAGGTTCTCCGTCCCTGTCGTGATCATTGGCAACGCAGGGCCCTGGGACACCTCAGTGGAGGAGCAGATGCTCTTCTGAAAGTCCTTTCATCCCTTCCTGTCCAACCCAGATTCCTGGCCCTGGCCAAGTTATCCTTGTTCCTGTGTAGTTTCCAGGGCAGGTGGCCACCCTGTGAAAGATGGCGCCTACTTACCAAGGCCTGATGTCTGTCCAGGATTTAATCCCCCAACTACTCTTGAAGGCATTCCCCCTGCTTAAGGCTTTTGGTATCCTGTGGGGACCTGAGCCGAGTTCTTGGGCTGCAAAGCCTGTGCTCCTTTGCCACACACCCTCCCCTCTGAAGGAGAGATGTGGGCAGCCTGTCTCTCGCTGCACCCTCCCTCTAGTTCCAGACGTACAGCTGGCTGCCCTGCTGGGAATCCTGGCCTCCTATGCTGGGAACTACTGAGTGGACGCAGGCTCTGGTACTTCAGACCTGGGCCTTCAGGTCCTGCTCTGCACAGGTCTACGGGAAGCGGGGCTGCCTCTGGGTGAGATTTGTGCCTCTCCTCAGGAACATCCTGCCAGCCTTGTCCCCTCCCTCCCCCACCTAGTCCCTGTGGCCACTTGGCTTGGTCACATGAATGTGCAATGACACTTGCATGTGCGACAGCACCAAGAGGGCCCTCTGAGGGACATCACAGCCTGAGGCAAGTCAGCCTTTGACCCCTCGTTGAGGCCTCCTGCAGAATGGGCCCCTGTTTTTCAGGCCATTGCCATAATAGAGACCTTTCCTTGGTGGTCAAGAGCTGCTTGGTTCCACAATACAGAGACCTGGGGCTGATTACCTGGACCCACAAAGGGAAGACCTAGAGCAGTCCCTATGCGTTTCTCCTGTTCTATGAGGGAGCGCCCCCAGGATACCTCACACAGAGATGAGAAGGACACCCTGCCACGCCAGTCCAGTCCACTCTGAAGGCTGCTCCTCTCAGCTGGACTCTACATTGGTTTTTGTTTGGTCCTGGTGGGGCTGTTTGCAGCCAGTATAAGGGGACAGAATGATACCCAGAAAATCTGAGGACAGAGGCTTAAGCAGCAGCCTCTCGGCAGCATGTGCCAAGCTTCCTTCTGCCTTCAGCAAGGCCTGGAAGTGAGTTTGAAGTGAAGACTCCCTCCCTGCTGGCACTGGGGCCTTGAAGAGAACAGGGCTAGCTCCAGAGTGGAGTACAGAGGGTGGCCAGGATGCCCGACAACAGGAGCGGTGGAGCCTGGGACAGGACTTGGAGACCCTCTGCTGAGTTTTGTCCGCACATTCCCCTGGATGGAGCCTGCAGTGTCTGCCCTCCCCTGGCTGGGTAGCTTCCTCCTGAGCAGGAGTGATGGCAGCAGCGACCAGGGCTTGAGCACTGACGGGATGTCTGACTCTGCAAAGGGCTCTTCGCGTGTCATCTTACAGCCCTGTTCCTCATAACGACTGCACAGAGTGGGTTCTAGGATTCGTCGATTTATAGATGAGGAAGCAAAGGCCCAGGGAGTAAAGCACCTTGCCCAGGCCCTCCAGCCAGTGAGTCGCCCGGCTGGATTTGCAGCCACATCTCATCCCACCCATGTGCTTAGCCACCGCGTGATGGCGCTCGCGAGGCACCGAAGGCTTGAGAGTGGACGTGCTCACTGCTGGCTTGGTCCTGGGGACCGCCAGCTCTAGGGTTGTAGGTCAGGTGTCCCACCGGCGCCTGAGAGTGGCGGGTGAGACCAGCCACTGGGTGGCGCGCATCTCCAGGGCTTCCCTGCTTCTGCAGTCCCTGGCTGCAGTTCATTCTGACACCACAGCCCTAGAGGGTGGAGCTATCAGCGAAGTGCTGACCATCAGAAGTGCTGACTTGGAGCTGTCAGTGTGTGCCACCCAGGAGCCTGGTAGGCTGATGGGGGTAGCGTGCCAAGTACTGTCTGGCTTTTCTGTTTGGTTATCATCCTGGCTTCAGGATTCTCCTTCTCACAAATGGTTTTCTGTGCCCTTTTTTTTGCTGCGAGTTTCTCAGGGTTTTAGTCCTCTCCACCGGCCTCTGGTTTTATCATCCCTACCCCCAACCCCCGCTGTGTTGCTGTACATGTGCACACGTGCACTCACACGTGTCCTCCTCCCTGGAGTCCTTTTGGTTTTAAAGTGCTTGATACTAATCAGATTTGTGTTGACTTACTGTCAAAGTAGCTTTTCATGCTCCTTGGAGACTACAGGAGTTCACATCGAGATTTGGATCTGTAGCCCTCTGGACTAGCTGGGCTCCACCGACAGCCCCAGAATACAGATGAGTGGTCTTCTGCCCGCCTAGCCCCGCTGGCAGCCTGTTGGCAAGGCTACTGCTCTATCAGAAGACCACCTGGAGAGAGGGCTGGGTGGCCCAGGCTCCCAGCAGCCCTGGGAAAGGCCAAGTGCTCAGGCCTTCCTCCTGGTGGCAGCATGTGGTCAGGGGGCTGCAGGGGGCCTGAAGCCTAGAGCAGGGAGACCTTCAGGTCCCAGTTCCACCTAGAACCTCCATCTTCCCTGCCCCTTCCTCCAGTCTTACCAGGTGCCCCAGAGCAGAGGCAGTGTGGATCCATGTTTGCATCTTAGGCAGAATGTTTTCCTGGTGGTTTGGGAACTTTCTAAAAATCTGCCTGAACCTTCTGCATAGCCCCTGCGCTCTAAAGGACCATGGAGCTCAGGGGAGCTGCTCCTCACTCTCCAACTCTCACCTGCTCCTCCCACAGTACTTCCCTGGTCAGCCCTTAGTCCAGAACTTCCTGCACTCTGTGAATGAATGGCTCAAAAAGCAGCAGAGAAAGAAAATTCCCTACAGTTTCTTTAAAACTGCACTGGACAACAGGAAGGAGGTGAGTCTCCTCAGTATTCATGGGAATGGAAGGGTTAATACTGTCATCTCTGATCTCCTGCAGCAATTTGCGTTTGGAAAAGAGTCAGTGATCTTGGTTGGGTTCTCCCATTAATTATTAATAAACTACTGTTTATTGAGCGCTCTATGTACATCTCTCATTTAATCCTCATAACATGAGTGGAAGGTAGATATTACTTCCATTTAGCAGATGAAGAAACTGAGGTTAGGAGAGGTGAAGCAACTTGCCTGAAATCATGCAGCCAGTTATTGGGCTGGGATTAAAAACTAGTGAGATGCCCGAGTTTCCGATGACTCCTCTTTGCTGTTTCTGCACGTGGTGTGCCTCATTGTGCCTCCCTGACGCTCTTGGGACTCCTGTTCACACTGCTGTTTGCAAAGGTGGACCATAGCAGGCAGCAGAGGCACAAAACCGTATAGACTTGTAGGATGTCAAAGCTTCAAGGGACTGCAAAGATCAACCCCTTGTTTTACAGATGAGGAAATTGAGGCCAGAACAGGATGTCACTTGATCTGTTCACCTGTTCTCTAGATCTGCTGCCCCTTCAGTGTGTAGACCCAGTGGCAGGGAAATGCCCTCTTCCAGGTGATAGTCTAGCTAGGGACCTCATTAGTCTTAGGGCTGTGCGCTGACCTTGAAGTCTCCTAGAAGCTTCCCTCTCTCCCTCTCACCCCACCCTTCTCTGTATATGCTCTCACTCTCGTGCATATGCCTTAGGGTGCTGTTCTTGCCAAGAAGGTGAACTGGGTCGGCTGCCAGGGGAGCGAGCCACATTTCCGGGGCTTTCCCTGCTCCCTGTGGGTCCTCTTCCACTTCCTGACTGTGCAGGCAAGTCAGCACAGTGCAGGCCACCCGCAGGAGAAAGGTAAGTCCAGGACCTGTGCACCTCGCTATGCCCCGACCCACTCTGTTCTGCCCGCCATGGGAACAGAGTGCAGGGTCACTTCTGGTATTCCCTATCAGCTCCCTCCTGCTGACCGGCATTTAGGGTGGGAAGAGACAGTCTTGGGGCTCCAGCAAGATCTCTCCATCTGCAGTTGGCCACACATGCCCACATGGTGCTGACCTCACAAAGGGGCGGGCTTGAGACTTAACTAAGTCGTCTTCTCCGAGTGGGGCCTCCAGGTTATGGGGTGAGGCCTCTGGCTCTCCCAGGGATTGTAGCTTATTTTATGTGTGGTCTCCATTATGATTCAATTTTTTGTATATTCTCATAAAGAAAAAACCTGTGTCTATTTCACAATTTACATTATGAAACCATGCCCTTCGAACAATTTTTATTGTTTCCCACCGAAAAGCAATTTTCCAGGGGGAGTTGGAGAGACACCTTTCCCTGCTACCCTGTCTCCTCCCCACTCACTCCTGTTGTGAGCAATGGAAGGGGGCGCCCAATTCAGTACACACTGAGAAATCAGGTTCCTGCTGTGTCCTGGCTCAGCTGGAAGGATACAGAGGTGAGATGGAGACAGTCCTTCCCTGGTGTGAGGCTGGTGGATAGACAGCTCCCTGCTTTATGCCAGGGCTGGGTCCAGGCAGAAAGAGGGCATATAGGTGAACAGAGAGCGGGCTCTCCCATGGGGACCTCACAAGGCTTCACAGGGAGGAAGGAGTTGGGCTGGTGGACAAGGGGGCTTCACTAGGAGGAAGAGTGTCCCAGGCAGAGGGAATAGACCGCACAGAGGCTGAATGGGTTGGGAGACCTGGATACAGCGAGACCTGAGGATGAATCTGCCCTCCTGGGCCCATATTCCAGGGCAGGAGATGACAATACACAGATGGATTGTTTCAGGCATAAGCAGTAAGCACTGTGAGGAGGACAAAGCACAGTGGTGTGTAGGGCCCTGTGTCTAGAGGGGTGCTTGGGAAAGGCTTCTGTGGGGAGGGTCCCTGTGCTGAGCCCCCTGTGGTGAGGAGACAGCAGCATGGGGCATCTGGAAGAGAGGTCTCCAGGCTGTCTGAGAGTTCTTGGGCTGCCATGACAAATGCCACAGGCTGGGAGCTCAGATGACTGATTACCTCTCAGTTCTGGAGACTGAAGTCTAGGATCGGGGTGCCATAGGATTGGTTTTTTAGTGAGCCTCTCTCCTTGGCTTGAAGATGGCTGTCTTCTTCCTGTCTTCATATGGCCGCCCCTCCCCTGTGTTCAAGATTTCCTCTTCCTACACGGACGCCAGTGGTATTGGATTAGGGCCGACCCTAATGACCACATTCTACCTTAGTTACCTCTTTAAAGACCCTGTCCCAAAGGAAGCTACCTTCTGAGGTACAAGAGGTTAGGACTTCAACATAGGGACTTGTGGGAACACAATTCAGTCCATAGCTCGGGCCCAGAGCTGGCAGCTGCAGAGAACAAGCCTGATGTGTTGGCAGCAGCAAAATAAGGCTGGTGTGGCCAGAGTGAGGGAGATGAGGCTGGAGAGGGATGAGTTCATGTGGACTTAGAGGCCTTGGTGAGGGAGAGAGCTGGATTTTGGTGTTGACATGTTGACTAACAGGAGTGACACAGGCACTTAATGCCTTAGAAAGGTTTCTGGCTGCTGGTTGGAGAGCGGGCGACAGTGGGGCAACAGGGAGGCAGGGTAGCTCACTAGGAATTTGTGGCGATCGCTTGTGAGTGGTGGTGGGGCCGGGGCTGGAGTTGGAGGTGTGTCCATGGAAGAAGTGATCATATTTGGGAATATTGTGGAGACAGAGCTGATAGGACTTAATGGTGAACCAGAGGAAGAATATGTGGGAGCCAGGATGCGAATGGCCTCCAGGGTTGTGGGGCCTGTGAGCTGAGGAGTGGGAAGCTCGGTGGGAGGGTGGAGTCAGTGGTCTGTTTTGCCTGTTAGACCTCTGAATAAGGATGCACACACTTGAGTCTGAGCTCTGGGGCATGGTTAGGAGAGAGAGCAACTTTGTGCTCATTAACATGGGAAGGTAGAAAAGGGTTGGGACCTGAGCTCCAGGGCACTGTAGTGTCCAGACTGCTACTGGGAGGAGCAGCCAGTGAAGGAGACTGAGAAGGAGTGGCCGTGGCTAGCTCAAGGGCCCCAGAGTGAAGTGTTTCAAGACACAGGTATAGTGGATCAGGCTGAAGATCGGCCAGGAGGCAAGATGTTGGTGATAATAATGGGCAGGAATGGGGTGTGACTGGGTCACAGAGGGTATTTCTGTATTGTAATTGTTTCTACCTATCAGGACAATTCCATATTAAGGGAGAAATTGATACAGTAAAGAAAGAAAATATTTACAGGGGTAAAATCCCAGAGGAGGTGAGAAAGGGGTGAGGCCCTGAGCAGGAGGGGAGCCGGAGGCTGTGAGGAGGGCGAGTGGTAGGGAGGTGGGTGAGGGATGTGGGGTGGGGCAGTGGGCGCTCCAGCCCCCTATGACCTTTTCCGCACTGTCACAAAGAGCCCAAGTGGCCTGCCGAAGAGTGTAGATCTCACCCAGCGCCCAGACGAGAAGGGGCTCTGGATTAGGAGTTGGGGGGAAATGGGGTCACCTGTAAAGTGACTCCTGGCAGGTAGAGAAGTAGGCATGGGGACACTGGGCCCCTCCTCACATGGGCTGGGAGTGGTGTACCTGTGCAGAGGTGACTACGATGGGACTGGGGGACACCGGGCAGCCTGTGGAGGGAACAGCGAGGGCAGATGACCTGGAGGGCCTGGTACATGGTGTTCCCTCTCCCCTGTAGCCCAGGCCCAGGAGGTTCTCCAAGCCATCCGGGGCTATGTGCGCTTCTTCTTTGGCTGCCGAGACTGTGCCAGCCACTTCGAGCAGATGGCTGCTGGCTCCATGCAGCAGGTGGAAAGCCTGGATCAAGCTGTTCTCTGGTTCTGGTCTAGCCACAACAGGGTCAATGCTCGCCTCGCAGGTAAGAGAGGAGTCACCTTTGGGGGAGGGAACTTTTGGGTCCTGGGCCAAAGGTGGGGGCAGGGACACTCACCCCTTAGTAACACCCAGCCCTGTTAACCAGTGTCAGCATTGTGAGACTCGTTTTCTAGATGAGGAAGCTGAGGCTTTGACAGCACAAGACCCTGGTCTTCTGATAGATACCACTGCTCACTTTTCCCTGCACCAGGACCCACCGGCCTATTGGAGTCCCTCCCTGCCTCCTCGCCTCTGCTTTCTGGCTCTTGGCCCATTACTCACATGAGCAGGGAGGAGAGAGCTGGGGTTTCTCTCCCTGGGAAGGGTCCAGTGAGCAAATGGGCTGATAGAGAGACCAGGTCCTTCCTGGAAATACCAGGACTCTTCCTGCAAGGGAAGCCTTGTCTTCTGCATCCCCTCTTTCACATGTTTCCTTTCCCCTGCACAAAAGCCTGGTGGTCCAACAGGCAAAAGCACTCAACTCTAGGGACTCAGATGTGGAAAGAGCCATCTGTGGAGAGGAGGCGGCTTGTCCATGGGGAGGGAGACACGCATGTGCCTGTGACAGCCCTCCCGGGGAGGCAGCGGGGAGCCAGGGTTAAAGGAGCTGAACAGAGCAGGTGGTGCTGCAGGCGCCTGCCCTTGGTCCCCGTCTCCTGGGGCCTCTGTGTAGACTTTGAAAAGAAGACACGTGCCTGTCTCCTCCCACCCCCACCCCACCCCTGCCACCAAATGCTCCATTTGACCCTCCAGCCCCATGACCTCGGCAGGCTCCCAGCTGCCACTGCAGGGCCAAGAGCCTGGGCCTGTCCCCACGGGGCCAAAGCAGGGCAGCTCCCCACGCTCTCTGGTGCGGTCCTTTCAGAGCAACTAGCAATTAGCAGGCACAGAGTGCTGGCTTTGCAAGGTCCAGTGACTGTTCCTGCGTACTGGGCCCTGGAATCTACCTGTTGCTCCTCCACAAAGTAACCATTCTGACTTTTGTGTCAGTTGCTGCTGCTGCTGCTTCACTGCAGTCAGCAACTCTCCCTCCTGTTAAAACCTTCAGGAGAGGCTCTTCCTGCAAAAGGGGTGGGCTGACTGGCATTCCCAGGTGAGCTGGGCAGGGGCTGGTAGCTGACCTTCTGGGGCTCATCCTGGAGCTCTGTGAGTGCTGTCCCCACCTGGGCCCCGCCACCCACAGACTCTCCTGAGTACCCAGGCCTCCCCACCGCCCCACCCTCACCCCAGGGCTGCAGCTGGGAAAAGGAGGGCCCCTGTGGGTTACCATGCACAGCCAACTTTTGTTCAAAAATGCATTTTCCTTTTAACAATCTTTTCACTGTATAAAACTTGGAAACTTTCAGAAAAATGCAGAAAAGACAGACACTAGCAGAGCAACCAAAGACTGCAAGCCAGATCATTCTGTCTTCTCGCCCTTTCCCATGCCCAGTCCAGGGGTACAAACTGGCGAAAGGCACAAACAAAGGGGGCGGTGGGTCTGGTCAACACTGGGAAGTGGCTGGAATGGAGCCTCTCCACACTTCCCTGGACCATAGAGTGCTGGGCTGGGGGTAGGCAGGAATCTTCCTTCTCTTCCTCCTCCGTC
>NW_007250878.1:464970-467377 GCF_000164805.1 Carlito syrichta
TGGGCTTCTAGGAGGCCTCATGTGACAGCCAGCCCACGTGCTTCTCTCTGCAGGTGCCCCCAGCGAGGACCCACAGTTCCCCAAGGTGCAGTGGCCGCCCCGTGAACTCTGTTCTGCCTGCCACAATGAACTCCGGGGTGAGCCTGTGTGGGATGTGGACGCCACCCTGCACTTCCTCAAGGCCCACTTCTCCCCAAGCAACATCGTCCTGGCCCTCCCCCGAGCTGGCCCGGGTGCTCAGAGGGGTATGCAGGAATTGGCAGCCGTCCCAAAGCTGGTCATGGGAGCCCTGGAGCTGGGAACCAGAAATTCGTCTCTGGGCCCAGAGATGGACAAGGTGACCAGATCCCCTGGAAACATCGTCATGGCTGTTCTGGCGGAGAGACCTGAGGCGAGTGGCCCCCCAGAGCTAGACACCAACCTCAGAGTTGGGCCAGACCGGGGGCCTCCTGAGCATGTGGTGGAGCTTTGGAGGGATGAGCCCAAACAGCCGCAGGGGCCTCGGCGCCTCAGCAAGCGCGATGCGGGGGCTGCATTGCCGGCTGAGCCCTGGGCTGAGAAGAACCGCCTCTGGGGTCGCAGCTCCAGGCAGCTGGCTGACGTCCCTGAGGGGGAGCTGGAGGCCCGAGGCGGGCAGGGCCGAGGCCAGTGGCTGCAGGTGCTGGGAGGGGGCTTCTCCCACCTGGACATCAGCCTGTGTGTGGGGCTCTACTCCCTGTCCTTCATGGGCCTGCTGGCCGTGTACACCTACTTCCGGGCCAAGGTGAGGGCACTGAAGGGCCATGCTGGCCACCCTGCAGCCTGAACAGTACACCTTGGGAGGGGGGAGGAGAGGAAGCCACTATCGTGTTCTTCCAGCCCCCTGCCCTATCCCCTCCCCTCGCAACTCTGCTCCTTGTCCAGCCTAGAAGGGTGGGAAGTCCAGGAAAACCATTTGCTCCAATGAACCTTCTGGGGTCTGCTGGGAAGGAGAGTTTGTAGACACAAAAGACAGGAATAGCCTCCAGGTTCCTATGCTGCATAGAGGGCAGGCAGCCTCAGGCAGTAGGCTTAAGGAGGCTCAGGCTAGCCTCCAAGCACCAATTCCCATCTTTCAGCTTACTGGAAATCCTATCCCATGCTCACTGGGGCCTCAGTCTCTCCTACTTGGTTTTGGCCCTGTACTGGGGCACGTGAAGCCACAGGAAGGTCCCCTGAACTGGGTGAGCTGGGGAGGAACTCCTCCCTACACCTAGAGCTCCGAACATCCTGCTGCTTCCTGGACATGAAGAGGCCTTTGCATCCCAGAGGGAAGGACCATCTCTGGGCCCCCACGGTCTGTCTGGCCTCCAGCTCTTCAGGCCTCCTGGGGGTGGAGTTGACTTCATCATGGGCTCTGGAAGTTTCTGGAAGTCATGATGGTCTCCCCGGTGAGGTGGGCGATGGTCACTGGACTGTGGGGTGAGTGGCTTGCTTGGCAGGACCTGACAAGATGGCATGGGGAAGGCTGTGGGGTCCATAGTGCCTTAGCTGACTTAGCTGCAAGGGCTGAGGGAAGACACAGGAAAAGTGGTCGACTTGAATAACTCTGGCTGATCCCTGTTGAGCTCCCTGCTTTCTGAGCTGGGTCTTTAGGCTTTTTATTTTGGTCTCCAGAATAGATGCTCATCTTTGGACATGGAGGATGCTGGGTTGCAGATTGGGAGGGAAATGTCCAAGAACCCCCACACACACACCCCGACACACACAACACACAGGTCAGGCAGGCCTAAGAGGGAGCAGCATTGCATACATGCTTGATTCGCACTCTACCCTGCATCTTGGGAGGCTTGTGGAATAAATTATTTTTGCTAAGGCAAGCATCGGTGTGTTCTTCAGCTAACTTCTTGGAGATCCATTTCCAGGTCTGGTCAGAATGCACAGAGACCAGGCCAACCAACCTAGGATGCAACTATACTCAATTCCTTGGCCACAGGGAAGCAGGGCCCTTCCCACTGCCTCAGAGCTCCCCAGCGCCCAGGCCCCAGGCCCCGGGCGTCCCCTGGTGCATGGGGATAATACGTGCAGTCCTGCCGCCTCCTGCCTTCCCACCCTTCCTGGGAGCACCCGCCTGGCCGCAGGTCTGCCAGGAGCCTGCCTGCACCTGCCCACATCCAGCCCCTCCTCTGGAAGAGGGTTTGTTTGTGGGAGCTGCTCAGCAGGGAGGAGTCAGCCAGGATTAGAGATCCTGCCCCTAATCCGGCCTGCTGGGTTTTTTTACCAGGATCAGAGCAGCTGATAATGAACCTCATTAAGGGGGAGCAGGAGCCTCAATCCGATTTGGGGTTTTCTCTTTGACATCTTCACTCTGCTCAGATGGTCTGGGCACCGGGTGGAGCAGGTGGGATGCCAAGGGCCCTCCCCCTGTGGGGCAGCTGGGGTGGGGGGG
>NW_007250878.1:467427-477018 GCF_000164805.1 Carlito syrichta
GGGAAGGGTGAGGGAGGGCGAGCAGACAGTGGGCAGCACTCCTGCTCCCTGCTTGTTTGACCTCTTTAGTTGCCACCCTGGGGTGGATTTCGGCCTGGAGGCCTCCTGTGGGTTTCCTCTCTGTGCCCTGCCCCAGGCACCCGCCTGCCCCCACCATGCTCCTGAGCTGGCTCTGCTCATCTTCCTCTGCTTCCCCAGATCCTGGCTGGGGGTCTGCGAGGCTGACAGAAGCCCACCTTCAAGAGTCAACCCTGGCCTGCAAGAATGTGAGAGGCTCCTAGCACCAACGCCCGCAGGACCAAGGACCCTGAGCACACCTGCCCCCCGTGGGCTCCTCACACAATGTCAAGTACAGGGTATTTCTGACACAAGTCATATAGCTTCCGTGACCATATTTCCTAAAGCCAGACTCAGGTGTTTAGAATTGGGGCTATGATGGAATCGCTGTTGCAACAGCCCAGGCTCCAGTGTCTACCCACGGTGCCAAGACAGGAGGCAGGGCCTCCCCCAGGGTCCCCGAGGTGGGTGTGGGCTTCCCCTCCTCACAGCTGCCTCGGGCACCGAGCCCCTTTCTGCCCTGTCCCAGCCCCTCTGGTTGATAAACAGCAGGCCTCCTCCTCTCAGGACTGCTGCCTTTCACCTTGATTTCCCCAGGGCTCACAGCGGCCTCGATAAACCAGCTTCGCCCACCAGCTGGTTCCCGCCCCCTCCCGGACTGCCAGGCTGGGATCTGGGGCTCGCTGAGTCTTGAACACCCTTCTAGGTTGTTTCTCTTACCTCAGGGGGTTCTGTAGCAGGAGAGGGTCCCCGGGGGAACCCCAGAACAAAGGCTCCTTGTTCTGGGGCAGGAAAGAGAAACTCACATGCCTGGCATGTTGCCTACTGAGGGCTCAGGAACCATTTCCTCAAGAGGAAGGAGGCGGCCCAGCTGGGCTTTAAGAAAAGATTAGGCATCAGCAAGGAAAATAAGGAGGAAAAAGTACTACAGGCAGCGGAGAAAGCATATGCCAAGCCCAGCAAAGAAAATAATGAATATGAGAAATTCTGAGCAAAAAACTTAAAAAAAATTTTTTTTTTCTTGGCTGAGAATGGCTGCTCACACATGTAATTCCAGTACTTTGGGAGGCTGAGACAGGAGGATTGCTTGAGCCCAGGATTTTCAAGACTAGCCTGGACAACATAGCAAGATCTTTTATACACACACACACACACACGCCGGGCATGGTGGTATACCTGTAGTCCCAGCTACTCGAGAGTCTGAGGAGGGTGGAGAAGATTGCCTGAGCCCAGGAGGTCGAGGCTTCAGTGAGCCATGATTGTGCCACTGCACTCCAGCCTGGGCAATAGAGTGAAACCCTAAGTTAAACAAACAGACTGTTTTAAAAAATTGTTGTCAGTGCTGTACTGGGCTAGAAACTGGGGATAACACAGGAGTGATGAAGTCCCTGCTGCAACTTCTTACATTCTAGAGGAAGACAGGTAGCAAAGGGGAAACAGCCACAAATGGTGATATCTGCTCTGCAGGATAGAGACCAGCAGGGAGGGTGTCAGGGTCCTCCGAGGCCTGAAGGATGTGAAGTTGGGAGGTGGGAGCAGTGAGGGGGCTGAGGCTAGAGAAGTCACCGGGCAGGCATAGAGGGACCACAGTCCTGAGGGGCTGCTTTAGGCAGCATTCTTAAAGGTCTGAGAGGGGTGGTCCCACCTCTGCGAGGCTACCCCCACACAGCCTTGGTGGGGGGGTGGGAAGACCCCAGGTGTGGGTGTGTATCCTCTGGGTGTGGGGGTGGAGTGGGCTCTAGGGGACCCAGACAGCCTTGGCCACAGAAGAGAGACCAAGGTGGCTCAGAGGGAGCCCTCAAATCTGGCTTACGGGTGGGGGCATCAAATCCAGCCTTGAAGAGAATGAACTGCAGAATCTGACATCTGGGCGAGTCCAGCTTCCAACACTTACTAGCTGTTGGATCTTGGGCCAGTGAACTTACTTCTTGAAGTTCCCTTGTCCTCATGTGTCAAGGGAGATAAACTACTTCCCTCACCCGATTGTTGTACCATGCTGAACAAACAGTAAGTGCTTTATAGTAAGTGTAACAATACTTAATAATAATAATGGTAACCCGCTGTTGAGGCCAGTCTCCTGTCTTGACGTGAAAGGGCCATCCACACAGTTCACTCTGCGAGGGCTGTCCCTTGTGCTGTGCCTCCAGGGGACAAGCCCAGAGCTACCCACTGCCCTGCGTTTAACTGAGGTGTCGTGCGGGAATGATGCCTTCCCACCCCATCTGCCACCAGAGGGTGGATCTCTTTGTGAGATGGGGCCCCTAAAGAGCCTTGGCTGTTGTTTCTGTCTCAAAAGTGTTCTATTATTGCAGAATTAATATCTACCACTTATTGAACTTTGCACTCATTTAGCTCTCATTAATGCTCCGGCAGCCCTAGATAAAGAAATTGAGGCTTCAAGGGATTGAGAACCCATCCCACCCACCCCCTAACATAAATGCATTTGCCTTGATTCTCACAGGCGGTAAGAGATCCAGGACTTGATCCCAGATGCCACCCCCCTCGCCCCAGAGCCATAATGTCTACACCTTATAATACACCAGAATGATATTTCATGTTCAGTTCCATTTAGAACAGTTACAGGCTTTCTCCCAAGACTTTCTGTGGCGGTGCTGGGAATAAAGATGGGGCCAGCCCTTCTTCCTTCACACAGTGGTATTAACTACCCTCCTCATTGTCCACATTGTAAGTCTGGTGCTTGCTGTCATGACTAGGAGGCCATACGCCACGATTTCTGGGGGTGTCTGTGTGTGCTGGTGGCAGGGGAACACCCTCAAGGAATCCAACTTCTCTAGAGAGCTTGCCCTATTCCCTACATAAAGACCTCAACAGTGGGCTACCATTATTAAGCACTGACCCGCATGGTACAACAATCGGGTGAGGTGGGTAGTTCATCTCCACTGATACGTGAGGACATGGGAACTTCCCTACACAGGGCATGCAGACGTGCCCTGCCTCAGGTCACTGTTTGTAGGCCAGTGGTTGAAGGAGGGGAGGAGACCTGGCTCATTCTCCCGGCTCTGCTGCTAACCAGCTGGGCGTGACCTGGGGCGAACCATTCACTTCTCAGTGTCAGTTTCTCATCTGTAGGTCACGGTCTTAGCTCATGGGTCCTCCCAAAGGTTCCTTTACCTCTTACTGTGCTTCCCATCGATTTATTACCTGCTCAATGGGGCGTGGAAGTGGCGGGTTGTCCTTGCAGGGCCTTTCAGAGAAAGGACTCCTGGCTGGAGGATTATGGTCTCCTCCTCACATTGACCTGACGACCTCGGACCGAATGCCCCATGGACCTCCTCAGCCCCAACGCCACCTCATTCTCCCCCAGAGCAGCCCCCTGAGCTTCCTTCAGATTCCAGCGAAGCCCCAGGGAGGGCCCAGCTGTAGACATCTCCCCAGCATCTGTCCTCTTCTCCTTCAGCCCCCTCCTCACCCCTTCACCTATTCTGAGGGGAAAGGGTACGCCTTAGGCAGGTCAAGGATCCCCACCCCTAGAAGAACGAAACCAGACTCCAAGAGCAGGAACTCAGCTTTCACAGCTGACCCCTTGGGCCTGACTTGTCTCCTCAGGCCTGTGTTTTTGCCCCCTCACCGGGGCAGGGCCCTGGCTCCTCCCCAGTGTCCAACTTGGCCTTGCCTACCACTGATGCTTGCTTTCCCATCCCCTGTTGTCCTGGAGGTCATTCACAGCCAAGAGGGAAAACAACTGGCCTTCTCCCCTCTCCCTCTCCTGCCCTGCCCAGCAGTGCAGTCTCCTCAAGAGAGAGAGGCCCAGGCCCTTGGGATCTCAGTTCCTGGAGCCTCGGTGACACTTCACCTTAGAAAAGGAGGCCTCCTCTCAAAGCCTTGGTCTCTGCCCTAGAGGAGAGCCCCCTGCAAGTAAGGGTGCTGATGGCCTTGGGGAGGGTCATGGGTGGGGCACGGCCAGTCCCTCTGGTCTCCCTCACTGGCTGCTTCATTCCAGGTTTCCCTGCTGTCTGGGGTTATGTGTGCTAGGCCTTGGTCATGGCAGAAGATAATCTGGAAGTTACAAGGCAGAAGTTGGGGGGGAGGGGGTGCTCTACCAATGGGAAGGGGCGGTCTATGGGGGCATGACTTGGGGGAAATTGAGAAAGACCCAGGGAACATCCATCTCGACTCTAGGGTGAGATCCACCTGGTAGGGCTGGTGAGTTCCATGGCTTCTTTGCAAGACCTACTCATCTCTACCCTGAGAGATCAAAGGGCCTTTCTTTGGGGCTGCCGAATTCTTCCAGAGGAAAGTGGGCTTCGGGTGCTGCCTGTTAACTCTCCTTCCTCCACCGCTGCAATGGCCTGACGTGCCTCTCACCAGGGTCTGCCTGGAAGCCTCTGCCCACCACAGGAGAACAGCTCAGATTTGGAAGGGGCTGAAAATCCCACCTAGCTGGAATCTGCTCTACAATCTTGACCATCTCAGCAGTTCTGATGGTCACAGAGTTCTGCCTTGGGGAGGAAGAAATTGCTTAGCAAATGATGTTGTGAATATGGATTATTTGGGGGGAAATTAATGTAAGATCACACCTTCACACCATGCACCAAAACACATCGCAGTAGGTTAACCAACTAATCTGAAAAATTAAGACAGAGGAAAATATAGTCAATTACTTCACTGGTGTTGAAAGTACGGAAACAATGGAAAATAAAACAAAGGTGAAAGTTTAGTCTACTTGACATCACTTTCTAAAAATAAGTTAAAAATAGCAAATATCCAAACTGCATATTAAAAAGCTGAGAAAATATATGGCTATTGATATTACAAGGGAAGATGACTCTTATATAATATGCTGTATCAATAATGAGCTAGATCTGCATGTATGATCTGGTAAAATGTCCAAGAAAGATACATTTCTATAAAGAAAAATTGCTACTGTTTTATATATATGTTAACATTTGCCTAGAAAAAAATCTGGAAGAGTATACACCACACCATGAAGAGTGTTTATGTTTAAAAGTAAGATTAGGTTGGACTTAAATCAGGGCTGGGACTGGAGTAAGGCCAGTGAGGTTCCAGGGTGCAAAAGCTAAAGGGACACTTGTCCTCAGGGTCCCACGAGTATAGGGCCCACCCAAGAGCAAGTCCCTCAATAGCCTCGACCTAGTTCTGGCTCTGATTAAATACATTTTTAAACTTTTGCACTAAAATATTTCTTTTGAAAGAAAAAAAATGACAAAAATAAATGGGATTAAGGGATCTTAAAGTTTGTTACATAAAATTTGCAGGAGGCCACTGGTTTGGACGAGGCTCCTGTACTAGGACCTAACAGACCAAACCAATATGGAGTCATTCATGCTAAATGAGACCAGTTTGGGGTTAGTTCCACCAGCTGAGCTATAGTGACTTGTAGGCAGCCAACAGAGTCAAATAAGGCAAACCAACAAAACTCTCTACCTCACTTCAGTTTTCTGTCTGAGCATGTTGCAGCCCCAGAGTTCTTTGAACCCATTCTAAGGACTGTCCGAATCTAGAATCATGAATTTTTAGATATTTAAATTTGATAAGATCCTTAAATTTGCTGTAATTTTTGTCTTTTGACAAGTTCTAATGTAAATAACAAAAGCACTAAAGCTCTATTGAAAATAATGGGCCAAGTGAGAGATACCACTTTTTGCTAATCTTTTGGCAACAATACAATAACAACAACAGCAACAACAATAATAATACCTAGTGTTGCTTGAGTGAGGGGAAATGAGGTGTATCCATTATCTATTGCTGTGTAACAGCCACTCCAAAATGTAATGGTTTGAAATAGCAGTCACTCATTATGCTCATGAATCTATAACATGACAGAGCTCAGTGAAGAACAGCCCCTCACTGTGCTGCTCCGTGCTGGGTATCTGGGTGTGGTTCATGTGGCAAGTGGGTCCTGGCCATTGCCTGGAAGCTCAACTGGGACTGTTGGCAGGGCCTCTATTCCTCTCCACATAGGCCCCTCCACAGCTGCTCAGACTTCCTCCCGGCATGGTGGCGGCTGGGCTCCAAAGCCAGCATTCAAAGAGAACCAGGGGACTGGAAGGCATTTTCTTGTGTCAGCCTCGAAGCCACATAGCATGACTTTTGCCATCTTCTGTTGGTGGAGGCCAATATAATGGCTCGCCCAGGATGCAGGGACAGGGCCTGCATATCTTCAAGGAGTGCTGGACTCCACTTTCTGACAGGGGCATGACAAAGTTCTGGAAAACCATGTGAGATGGGAGCTATTGCTGAGGCCATCTTAAGAAAATACAGTCTGTCCTGGAGTCCTCCCACATCTTGCTAGTGGTGGTATAACCTGACGCAACCTTTGGGAAACATAATTCATAATGTAATATAGCAAGTAATATGTTTTAAAAGCCTTAAGAAAAGATACAACCTTTGATCCAACAATTCTGTTTCTGGAATTTATCCTAAGGAAGTAATTGAGGATATTTACTAAGATTTGCTGCATGATGAATATTGATAACATCAAAATAAAATTAACCTAAAGTCCAAAATGGGAGATTGATTAAATTCTGATACATTATTACAATGGAATACAATGCTGACACTAAAAATGTTTTGAATGCACTGCATATTTTTCAGCCTGAAATTATCTTCACACCATAATGTTAAGTGAAAATATCAAGTTACAAAAGCAGTTCTGTATAGTATAATCTTATTTTTAAAAAGAAAACACGGCCAGGCTTGGTGGCTGTCTGTAACTCCAGCACTTTGGGAGGCCGAGGCGAGTGGATTGCCTGAACCCTCGGGTTTGAGACCTGCCCGAGCAACTTGGCAAGACCTTGTCTCTACAATAAATCAAAAATTAGACGGGCATGGTAGCACGCGCCTGTAGTTCCAGTTACTTGGAAGGCTGAGGAGGAAGGATCACCGGGAGACCAGTAGGTCGAGGCTGCAGTGGCCGGGAGTGTGCCACTGCACTCCAGTCTGGGTGACAGTGAGACTCCAACTCAAAAAAAATAATAATAAATAAAAAAAGAAAAAGAAAACACAATTATATTTACAGATATTGAATGCATGGATGAAAACCTGGAATATTTGTACCAAAATGTTAATAGTAGTTAAGGATCAGTGGTGAGACTATGGATATTTTCTTCCTACTTATCTGTATTTTTTCATTCTTAGTAAATAAATATTACTATACAATTAAACACTTTTAATGAACCAAAAATATTAACTGCCAACTTATAAAAGAAGAAATCCAAAAATCAATACATATACCGAACAGAGGCTGGGCACAGTGGCTCATGCCTGTAATCCCAGCACTTTGGGAGACTGAGGCAGGATGATTGCTTGGGGCCAGGAATTCGAGACCAGACTGAGCAACATAGTGAGACCCTGTCTCTCCAAAATTTTTTTTTAAATTAGCTGAGTGTGGTGGTACATGCCTGCAGTCTCAGCTACGTGGGAGGCTAGAGTAAGAGAATCACTTTGAACCCAGGAGTTTGAGGCTGCAGTGAACTATGATTGTGCCACTGCACTCCAGCCTAGGTGACAGAGTAAGACCCTGTCTCTAAAAAAAACAGCAAACAAACCTAAATATATAAATGTGTATGTGTGTGTATGAAGTAATATTCTACTTCCATAAGCAAGGAAGTGAAAGGTTGAGAAGATATCATTTTTTATACATCATGTAACAATACAATTTGGTGCTAGAAAGGTGATAATATAAGTTGTACTGTAAAGTATTTCTGAAAAACAATATGGCAATATGTATCAGCCTTAAAAAGATTTCCTCCCTTTGGTTCAGTAATTTTATTGCTCAAAATTTATCCTAAGGAAATAATCAGAGATATTGACTAAAACCTGTAGTAGTCTGCAAGTCCACCAATTGGAAGACCTGCCCACATGGGCCCAATTTCCACGTGGCAATAGTTAGCTGAGGTCCCTCCCTTGCCAGGACCATAGTTCCCACCTCTCCCTATTGCTTCCCAATACGAAGGTCAAGGGGCAATAACCATTTATCACCACACTTACACTGTTGATGGAGAAGAGGGAGGCAGTTCTCTATACTACGTCTCTAACTATATGGGTTGTGTTTTAAGAAAAATTGGCTTTGTGACTGTGAAGCATATTCCTGTGTATGTGATATTCAGGCAGAGCACGTCTATGCCTAAGAATGACCTGGATTGACTCCTTTGCCTCAATGGCCTGCCCCATAAGGACTCAAGCTATGACCCTATTTTAGACTCAGCTGAGACATCACCTTCTCTGGAAAGCCCCACAGGCCTCCCGAACCTGAGCCAGATACCCCTCTCCAAGTTCCCAGAGAATGCTGACTACCTTCACTGGAGTATTTATGACCTGAGTGTGAGTACCTGGCTGTTCATCTTCATTGGCATACCTATCACATGCAGCGTGGTTAACTAGTTGACTATCATCTCCTTCCTTGGAGTACATATCACAGGACAGCATGGTTACCTGGCTGTCATCTCCTTCATTGGAGTACTTACCAGATGTGGCATGGTCACCGGACTATTGTCTCCTTCCTTGGAGTACTTATCATACTGTAGCATGGTCACCTGGCTATCGTCTCCCTCATTGAAGAACTTACCACATGGGGTCACCTGAATATTGTCTCCTTCCTTGGAGTATTTTTACAGCATTTATACTGTATTTACCTGGCTATTGCCTCCTACTTTAAAGTATTTATCACATGAGGCATGGTCGCCTGGCTATGGTCTCCTTCACTGGAGGTCTCATCACAAGTGTGGTGGTTGCCTGCCTATTGTTTTCTCTACCTCCTTGAAGCTCCCTGAGGAGAGGATAGTCTTCTCTCTCTCTGCAGTCTCCAGGCTTAACCTGGGCCCTGGCACATAATAGGGGCTCAGTAAATATCTCTTGAACGAACAGGGTACAGTCTAGAATCTGCATTTCTCAAAGGATGTCACTCATTTTTATACCCCCTCATTGCTGTGCTCAGTGCCCTGAACATCAAAGGTGCTTAATTAAGGCTAAATGAGTGAATAACAAATAATTAGGAAACAGCTAACATTATGGAAAAAGAGTGATTTCAGGGCCAAAGACACCTGGGTTCAAAGCCTGATGCCATATAACTCCGGGCAATTGCTTCTCTGAGTCTGTCTTCATCTGTAAAGAAGATAATATGGGGTTAAAATGTGGCCAACAGTGCCCAGCACATAGGAGTTCAATACATGTCCCATCAGTAATATCATCAGCCATCTTCACTAATCTCAGCAAGCCAGGGATTAGGGTGGACTTAGAGACCCAGGCTACAAAGCACAACCAGGCAGCCAACACCACTAGGAGCAGTGGTTGCAGAAGGCGCTGGGCACTGGGTGTTAGGTGCAACATAGTATCCCGGCCACTTCTTTATGACTGAGCACCAGAAATGAGGGGCACTGCCATGCCCCTGGGGAACTCCATAGGGGATTATTCTCCAGAGTCTCAGTACCAGTCCTCAAAGGCAAAAACACTTCATGTTTTCAAAGACCTTTATACATCCAAAGTTCTTTCTCCTTTTTTTTTGAGTTGAAGTCTCACTCTGTCACCCAGACCGGAGTGCAGTGGCCGCTCCCG
>NW_007250878.1:477107-487630 GCF_000164805.1 Carlito syrichta
CCGAGCCCAGCTTTTTTTTTTTTTTTTAATATTTGATGGTCAGGCACAGTGGTTCATGACTATAAACCCAGCACTTTAGGAGACTGAGGCTGGGAGAATTGCTTGAGGCCAGGAGTTCAAGATCAGCCTGGGAAACCTATTGAAACCTCGTCACTACAAAAAAGTTAAAAAATTAGCCAGGTATGGTGGCATGCGCCTGTAATCCTAGCAACTTGGGAGGCTGAGATGGGAGGATTGTTTGAGCCCGGGAGGTCAAGGCTGCAGTAAGCCATGATGATGCCATGGCACTCCAGCCTGGGTGACAGAGGGTGGCCCCGGGTAAAAAAAAATTTGGGGTTTCATTAATTGTTTTGAACATGTAATACATGCTTAAGTATTTTAAAAATCCATAAGGACAGAATGAAAGGTCTCCCCCCGGCTGTGTCTCCCAGACACTCAGTTCTCACCTGGAAGTTCTCGGTGTCCTTTCTGACCTGTTCTATGCAAATACAGGGAAAGACTCACACTGTACTCTCAGCACCATTCGGCACCTGGTCTTTTTCATTCAGTCCTGTGTCTTGAGACACTCTCATATCAGCATAGACAGACTTGCCAACAAATGCAAGGTGGCACTGTCTCTGTCTCTCAAGTCTTCATCTCCTTCCGGGTCTCACTTCTGAGCTCCAGTTCCATCTTTGGCCACCACTTCCCTAACCTTTCCTGGGGAGGTCTCTGGCTCCCCCAACTCCTCTTCTTCCTCTCGAAGCCTGTTCCTTCTCTTGACCCCCTTCTCTTTTCTCTCTCTCCAGGACTAGAATGCTGCTCTTTCCCATCTTTGGAATTCCATTTGCTCTCAGGTCTCTCCTGCTTCTCTTCCTCTTCCAGCTGCAGTCTCTGCCCCGCTGCCCCCACTACCTGTGGAGGCCCCCTACGTCTCCTCTTTCCTGTCATCTGTTCACAATCTCTCAGGAGCTCCCCTTCACTTACAGGGATAAAGGCCAAGTCTCTTAGCGTAGCACCATGCCTTCCGCGGGCTAGCCCAACACACTCCTCCTCCCTGCTCTTCTGTTACAAACTGGAGCCCTGGAGTTAATTACCAGTGCAACCATTGGAAGTTCCATTTTTCTGAATCTTAGTCCCTTTTTTTCATCCACAAAGTAGGGTCAGCAACATCTAGGCACTAGAGCATTCGGGTGAGTAAAAGAGAGGACTCTGGTTACAATTCTGTGGCAAGATGATAGAAGACAGGGTGATCAGGTAAGAAAATAAATGAACAAAAATCTCACATAATTTCTAATGCCCTGGAAAAAATAAAACAGAGACACTTTTATAAAGAACCTAAAGATCTCACTAAACAGAGGAAAATTCCACAGTTATGGATGGTCCGCTTAAGATTGCAAAGATAAAACTTTTCAAAGTAATCTAAAATCCAGTGTAATACCAATCAAAAGTCCACATGGATCTTTAAAAATAGCACTCAACGGCCTTATTCTGAAATTTTTATGGGTGATCAAAAGTCCATGAGTTGCTGAGTTAGTTTTTTGGGGGAAAACAACAAAGCAAAAAGACTTGTCCCCTGAGAAATTAAAACTGTCATGGTTAATAACTTTTTAAAGTGTGATTTTATCATGCATGGGAACAAATAAGTGAACCAATAAGTCATAATAAAAAGTTCCAAGGGAGACCTATGAATATAGGGAAACATGAAGTAGGTGATGTCCTAAATCGATGGGCCATTCAATGAGAATGGGGAAACTGGCTCACACTATGGAGGGAGAAAAAAAAACCAAACTGAACCTATGCTTTATACCAAAGACAGACTCTGGACAAATTAGAAACTGAAACATGATGGGTAGAAATTTAAGCCTAATAAAAGCAAATATGGGTGAACACCATTGCAACCTAGAGATGGAAAATCACTTTATTATTATTATTTTTTGAATCAGGGTCTCACTCTGCCGCCCAGACTGGAGCGCAGTGGCACCATCACAGTTCAACCTCCTGAGCTCAGGTAATCCTTCTGTCTCAGCCTCCTGAGTAGCTGGGACTACAGGCACGTGCCACCATGCCTGGCTAATTTTTGGATTTTTTTGTAGAGATGAGGTCTCACTATGTTGCCCAGGTTGATCTTGAACTCCTGGGCTTAAGTAATTCTCCTACCTCGGCCTCCCAAAGTGCTGGGATTACATGCATCACCCATCATTCTCAGCTGGGAAAGTATTTCTTAAAAGGGTCCCAAAACACCAAACCCTAAGGTGAAATGTCTATGGACCTCTTATATTATAATTGAGAATTTCTATTCATTGGCACATATACAGGGAGATTACAGACTGGGAAAAGACATTTGCAAGGTCTAAAACTTCTGCCACCATCATCCCGTAGACCCAAGGACAAGCCTGTCCTATGGACCTGGTAGGAGATTCTCCCCACTCCCAACTCAGGGAGGGTCAGGGTGTTAAGACAAATACTTAACACAGCAGGTGAATGACACACCAGGGCCAGCAGCCAGGTTTGCTAACCAGCTGGCCAAGCCTTCTCCCACAAGGGTGGAGAGGTTCGGCACTCGATTGCTCCCAAACCGGTTTCAATCACAACTGCCACAGCTCAGCCCCTGAACACCCTGAAACGTGTGTGGTAAAATGGACAAATTACCCTGACGAGTTCTAATTTTCCCTCTCCAGGAGCAATTCCCTACAGGCCTGTTCCAGGGCGGCAAGTGTGAAATGCGGCCTTCATGGTGGATTACTAGTCTAAAGGAAGCTGTCACCTCCCAGGCTTGAGAGGGAGAGCGGGCTAATTCTGTTTCTCTCTGGAAGAATTCCTTTCTGTGTCCAGCCTGTGGCTCCAGCAACACTTCTGATCACCGTTGTCCCATTTCTGTGACTGAAAAGACTAAATTGATATGTGTGTGTGTTTGAAGTCAAGAGTGTCAAATAATTTGTGGACATGTTTTAAAAACTCTCTGCAGGAGGCCACAGTCACAGATGCTTCCGACTGTGGAACAAGCAGCTTCCTACAGAAGTGCTACTCCTGGAACTTTGTCCCCTTCCAGAGGCAAGCTCCAGGCAGGCTTTTCCTGAGGAAGAGGAAGTGGGGAGCAGTGATGTCCACAGTGAATACCGATGAGTGCCCTGCCCTCAGGGAGCATGGAGACCAGCGGGGAGGGGGTGGGCCTGCACTTTGCTTGGGAAATGAACAGACACCAAACAGCACATGGCATTGTGGGAGCCCTACGGAGTTGCCTCCTGCTCACGGTGAGGGAATACAACCACGTAAGAAGGGGGGTGCTCACCAGGAAGTTAGCCTGAGTGACGGGGTCGCGGGAGGCACAGAGGATGAGTGGCTGGGATGGAAGGAACAGCCTGGAAGTGTGGACTTGATGCTGCAGGCAGGGGGCTGTCAGGGTGTCAAGCAGAAGCAGGCACAGCCTCACGTGTTCTTTAGGGAGATGTCCTGGGCTGAGCGCGCCAGGCCTGAGGTCCAAGTTCATCTTAGCCTGTGCATACACAATGCAGTGAGGCCTTGGTGTGGTTGCCCAGCTCTGCTCTGACACCTGCCTACCTCTCCAGTGGCCCCTCTGGCCACCCCCAAGGCACTCCCTACCCTAGGCAGGATTTGGGGATCCCCAGGTCTCGGGCTCTCACACTTCTGGGCTTTTGTGTGTGTACTTCTCCCCACCTGAAATCCTTCCCAACCAAGTTTCTGCCTGTTCAAATATCACCTCCTCTGAGAAGCCTTCCCTGACCCACCCTGCAGTTAGGCTCTTCCTCCCCTCCCATAGGCCACAGCAGGCACCATCTTTGTCCTCCTTTTGGTTCCTATCACATTGCCGAAGTCCTGTGCTGACCACTTGGCTTCCGTGTCAGACTGTGAACTCTAGAAGACAGGAGCTGCGTCCTGTCCATCCCTGTATCTCCCTGCTGGTCTCCCTGTCCCCTCAACTAGTGGCTGATGGGTGAATGCACAGCCCCCAACTCCCAAAGGAAAAGTCAAACACTTCCTGATTTTCTATGACTCAACTCCTGACTGACCCAGGATGACTAAACACCCCCTCGCCTGGTTGCACTCAGCAACCCGGGAAGAGGAGAGAGACTGAAATATATTTTTAAAAAGATATTAAGGTTCTCAGAAGCAGTGTAAAATTTTATGCTAAATTTTGGGAGAGCTTTTTGGGAGTATCTATCAAAATGGTAAATTTGCCTGCCCTTTTACCCAGAAAATCCATTTCCAAGAATTAACCTTTAGAAATATTTGCATATGTATGGAGATATATATATACACACACACACACACACACACACACACACACACACACAAACACACACAAGAATGTTCATGGCAGCATCTGTAGTAGCAAAAAATAACCTAAACATCCATCAATAGGGAACCTAATTATTGTATAGTAACATTATGAAACATTCTACAACCCTGGAAAAACAAATAAACCTGTATGTACTGACACGATGCAACATTCATAATATGCTGGGATTACAGGCTGAGCCAATGAGTCTGGCCATTTTTTCTTTTTAATAGAGACAAAGTCGGCTAGGCTTGGTGACTCAGCCTGTAATCCTAGCAATTTTGGAGGCCGAGGTGAGTGGATTGCCTGAGCCCATGGGTTTGAGACCAGCCTGGGCAGCTTGGCAATACCTTATCTCTACAATAAATCAAAAAATTAGCCAGGTGTGGTGGCGCGCACCTGTAGTTCAGGCTACTTGGAGGGCTGAGGTGGAAGGATTGCTGGACCCCAGCTGGTCAACGCTGGGGTGGCCGTGAGTGTGCCACGGCACTCCAGCCTGGGTGACAGAGACTCCAACTCAAAAAAAGACAAATTCTCTCTATGTTGCTTAGGGTGGTCTCAAACTCCTAGACTCAAGCGATCCTCCTGCCTTGGCCTCTCAAAGTACTAGGATTCCAAACATGCCTGGCCGTGTTTGGAAATTAGAATGTCACGGCCAAGAACACTGCTCACAGGACAGTCCATTGGCCTCCTTTATTCCCAGCCCCTTGCAGAGAGTCAGGGTCATGTGACGAGTTCTAGTCAATAAGATGTGAGGGGAAATGTCATATGTCACTTCTATGTCAGGGTGCTCAGCTTTCCAGTTTCCTTCCTATGTCTCAGTCACCAAGAAAACCACACATTCTAGATGATTTCGATGTAAAGTGTTAGCACCTCCTGCCACATAGAGTCATTCTGTTATGTCACTGAGATTCCTGGGTTAATCTGAGGCTGCACTGTGTTCTGGCCTGTTTCGGTTCTCTGTTTACTGTTTGACAAACCACCCCCAAAATGTCTTAGCTTAAAACAACACCCATTTTCTTTGCTCATGACTCTGCAGTCTGGACTAGTTTCAGCTGGGCAGCTCTTCTGTGGGTCTTGCCAGGGTCATTAATGTGGCTGCTTTTAGCTAGCGGCTGGCTGAGGGATGGATTTAGCTGCAACCATGGGACAGTTTAGTCCGTATGTGTGTGTGTGTATGTGCCTCTGTGTATGTGTCTCTGTGTGTGTGTGTCTCTCTCTCTACTTCCCTCTCTCTACCCGTCTCTGCCTCCCTTACTCCCTCCATATACTCTCTCCACAAGACACAGGGTCTCTGCAGTGGAGAAACAGGACTTCCTACAAGGATAGGGGCTCAAAGTTCCTCAAAATGTAACATCTTCTTAAAGCTTATTCCCAGAAAGGACACAGTGTCACTTCTGCTGCATTCTAGTGGTTAAAGCAAGTCACAAGTCCAGCCCAGATCAAGAGGAGGGAACTCCACAAGGGCACAGATACCAGATACATGGCTCATGGGGACTACCTGTGTCACACAGTGTCCTGCGGCCTTTCCTGACTCATCTGCACATCAAAGGCCGACTCCATGTGGGAAAATGTGTTATGTTGCACACATAATGTTGTGTCATCTTTAAGGGTTTTATCATGGAAATGGCAACCAACTGTTTTGGAGCAATTCATTTTTGTCTTCAGAAAATAGTTTAAAATGTTAAAATTAATTCAAAGTCATTTGCCTGCTTTGAAAAAGCAAAGATCTCATCTTGAATTTTGTAGATCACTCATTCTTATTGTAACCCTAGATACTAACAGTGTTTTGAAAGTAGTTGCAGCTGGGCTTGGTGGCTCAGCCTGTAATCCCGCGCCTTTGGGAGGCTGAGGTGAGTGGATTGCCTGAGCCCGCGGGTTCAAGACCTACCTGGGCAGCGAGACCTCATCTCTACAATAAATCAAAAAATCAGCCGGGCGTGGTAGCGCATGCCTATAATTCCGGCCACTTGGAAGGCTGAGGCGGAAGGATCGCCGGAGCCCAGCAGGTTGAGGCTGTGGTGGCCGGGAGCGGCCACTGCACTCCAGTCTGGGTGACGAGTGAGACTCCAACTCGAAAAAAAAAAAAAAGAAAGTAGTTGCAACACTTTAAGTGCTAACTATAAAGCCTAGGTGATACATGCACATACAACCTAGGAAAAATCAAACTTCTAACTGAATTTATTCAAAGGCAAAACTCTGTGGGAAGTAGCTGTCCTATTCTAGAACTGCTTAGAAATGTTCCTGGCCTTGCTGCTTCTGAAAACAGAGAGCCCCCCACATCTGTCTTCACACCGAGATCAGATGACCACCATCCAGGGATGCCACAGACGTAGTCCTGCAGGAGGTGGGCATCAGCCTTGGAGACCTCTAAGATGCCTTCCCATCTGAGAGTATGGTCTTGTGATGTTGCGACGAACGTGAGGCTGAACTTGAGTTGGCAGGAGGAAGACCAGGAAGCCACCGAAAGCTTGAAAGCAAGAGCCAAACCTTACTCCAGAGACCAGCAGCAGATGCCACAGGCTGGTGCCTTGTTTCTGGATCATTTTTCCTGGTTTTTCCTTCCTTCTTTAGCTCTCATCACGGGGACCATGTGGTAAATGTAATAGAGTTGTAGCGTCCACCGGGGAGCAGGAAGTATATAAAAAGCCAGGAACCATTACAGATGAGAGGTAAGCAGGGCCCTGACAGCAGCATAACTTGAGCATCTAGCCAGCTGACAGCACCAATGACAGGCCAGTCATCTAACCAGGCCTGACAGAGCCACTACTGGCGGCTCAGCTGCTCCCAGGGGTCGACGCCACTTCCCCAGCCTGGCTGACCTGGGGAGGATGTGCTCGTGTGCCTCCCATTCTTGGGCTGCAGTGGTGGGTTATTTGTCAGCCCTTCCATTCACTTAATTCATGTAACAAATATTTACTAAGAAGCCATAATATACTTGGAGCAGAACATTGAAGAGTAAACAAGGCCATTTCTTGGCTGTCAGTAGAAAGGTGAAAAGAGGACCTGGTGTGGTGCTCACGCCTATAATCCCAGCACTTTGGAAAGCCAAGGTGGGAAGATGGCTTGAATTCAGGAGTTCGAGGCCAGCCTGGGCAACATAGACCTTGTCTCTACAAAAAATGTAAAAAAGTAGCTGGGCATGGTGACACACGCCTGTAGTCCCAGCTATTCTGGAGGCTGAGGAGGGAGGATCACATGAGCCCAGGAGTTCAAGGCTGCAGTGAGCCATGATCATGACACTGCACTCCAGTCTGGGTAACACAGTGAGACCCCAACTCAAGCAAGCAAAAAAAGGGAAAAAAAGGTGTAAAGCAAGGGTCCGAGGGGTTCACAATAATATCACTGCACAGTGATTTCAGGTTTGCTCCTGAGAGGCAGGGATTCCTGTTTTCCTATGAGGAAATCATCAATGAGGTTAAGGAACTTGTCCAAGATCTTAAAGTTGGTAGATAGAGTCTTCCCAGCCCTGGAGCACTGGCTGTCCTTGGAGGAGGAAGCCAGTGAAAATGAGCAGTCCTTGAATGCCTTCTGAGTCACCTCCAAGGGTCCTTGTAGTAGGAGCTAGGACATGGTGGGGTACCCAGGTCCTACCCAGGGCAGGAGCATGTGTCATCAGAGCTGTTCTTGTCATGAAGACATCTGGAACCTCAATGAGGGAACTGACCGTGGTGCTGACAGCAGCTGCCAGGTGAGAGGGTGCTGATAGCGGCTGCTGGGTGAGAGTGTCCTTAGGAAAACAAGTGCCATGTGGTGTGTCTGAGGCCTTCCAGAAGGCCTGAACCCTGGGGAACTTGCGCAGCCTCCACTGGGAGGGTGCCAGGCTGTCCGCAGCACCAGCCAGCTCCCAGGACTCACCAAGGACCTTCAGATGCTAAACCCTGCCCGGCAGGGATGGGGGGTGGGGAAGGGCAGCGGGCAGGGAGGGGGTAGGGGCTCATTGGAACTCATCTCTAGGCAGGAGCAGTCCCACTGAGAGAGATGCTGGACTGGACAGCATGGCAGAACAGGCCTGGGCTTCTCCCTCATATTTCCCCTTACCTATTCCCTGGTTCTGAATCCTGCTGACTCAGACCCCACCTCTTGGCCATCTCCTCACTTTTCTTCCTGCCCTTCCACTCACTGGTCACCTTCTTCACCTCTCCAGGTCCTTTCTGCCCTCTGCCCCCAGCTCCCCCAAGTCTAGCCCTCCTGACCACGTCTGTGGTCTCTCTCTCACGTGACCTCTGACCTCCTTGTCCCTTGTCCAGATGTAACCAGAGTAACTCCGTGTCTTTCCCTCAACACTGCCTGTCCTTTCTTCTGTGTTGTCCATGACACCCCCACTGCATTCTAGGAGAACCTTGGGTACTCATTCCCTCCGGGCCACTTTCAAAGAACTTGGGGGCTGCGGGAGGGGTCCTCCCAGGGTTGGCGAGGGGAGGATGGGAAGGGAACTGGGCATCTGGATCCCCAGAGGCCACCAGCCTGGCTCCCCCAGCCAAAGGGACAGAGCTTGCTGGGCTCTGGGTGGAGGTGCTGGGCCGAGCTAATCACCTAAATGGACGCAGGCTGTTGAGAGGCAGGCTCTATTCCCTAATAGAATTTGCCCTCAAGTGCAATTTAATTTTCTCTGAGGCGGTCTCCAGCCCCTCTCCTACCCTCCCCCTAGGCAGACCCTCATTTCCCCAGCTTCCAAGGGGGAGTAGAGCACCTTTCCTTGGAGAAAAGAGGAGAGGGCCAGCCCTGGGCTCTGTTCGCCAGGCTTGGCCTCCTCCTGTGGAACACCCCCATCCCACCCAGGGTGCCCCTTCTCCAGCTCCCTCCCTAGTGGGTTGGCCACTCTGCTTCCAGAGATGCCCTGACTTTCTCTAGAGCTGCAGGGCCCAGCAAGGCAGCCGCTCCCAGGCTGTTCCTCCTCCAAATGCTCACCATGAAGGCAGATTCTTCCCCTGACCTCTGGTAAGTTCACATGCTTCGAGAATTCTCTTTGTCCTGCTTAGAGCCAGAGGCTTGCTGAGGGGGAACAGTCAGGAGGAGGAGGTGGGAGACACTGGGGTGGGAAGGTGTGGGCCCACGTGTACACATGCAGGGGGCAGAAATCTGCTCAGAACCTTGTGATTTGGGGCACATCCAGCCCCGAGCACCCTGGGGCCCCTCCAGGTTCACAGAGCCTCTCCTGAGGCTGGCTTTTGCTCAGATGACTTTCACCTCAGACCTCAGACTGCAGCAGCTTGAAACCTGACCCTGGTCACAGGAGTACTGGAAGCTGTAGGAACCTGGGTTCTGATTGTGCTTTCTTCCTCCCGGCTAATTTCAGGGTGGAAGGCAGGGCATCGTCAGAAGCAGCTTTCTAGTTCCTTCTGGGAGACTCTCTCAGGCTCACTTCTCCTGGGTGACAGGGACTCAGGGAGGTCTGCATGGGTTCATGTCTGTCTTGGGTCTGGTGGTCATGGGTTTCTGCAGGGCAGGACCGGGGTGAGAACCACAAAGAGAAACGGAGGAATTATGTGAACTCTGGGGTTGGTGGGGGGCTGTGGGGGTTCCCTGAGGTGGGCTTTCAAGGATGGCAGGAAGCCTGTGGAATGCAGGATATCTCCTGGACATCAGGTGATCCCATGACCCAGCCCTCTCCAGCTCTTTTCTTTTATCTGGAGAGCCCTGGGGAAGGAACGCTGGAATTCTTTTTCTTTGCCATCAAAGCCTTGAAAAAAAGCAGAGGGTGTGGCAGAGGATGACAGAGAATGGATGGGTGACAGGTCAGGGTCAACTGCAAGTGGGGAGAGGGTCCTTCTTCAGGCACAGCCACTTGCTCGGCTCCCGCCGGCTCTCTCTGCAGCTGAGGTCCCCTCCTCAGACGGTGGGGCCCGTTGCCCATAGGTCACATCTGTGGGCATACTCCCATTCTTCCACCTGGCAAATGCTTATTATTCCCTTTACTCAGAACCAGAAACTGTGTTGGGTGCTCGGAGGAAAGGGGATGGCTTGGTGCATATGTGTGTATGTGTGCGTGTACGTGTGCGTGCGTGTGTGTGTGTGTGTGTGTGTGTGTGTGTGTGTGTGGGCAAAATTATAGAGGGGAAAATCTTAAAGTTTGTCTAGTACAGCATTTTGCAGAGAGGTACAGTGAAGATAATTAAAATAAAAATTATGTTTAGTTTAGTTTTCTGGACTTCTGGTTCAGTGTTGTTTTCACCAGAGAATACAGCATTATTATTTATTGAATGTCAGTGATATGACTAGGTACTGTACTGGACACTTAGCC
>NW_007250878.1:487650-495348 GCF_000164805.1 Carlito syrichta
GTGTGCGTGCGTGTGTGTGTGTGTGTGTGTGTGTGTGTGTGTGTGGTATTGTACTAGTCAGAGTGCCCTAGGACAGCACTGCCCAGTGCACATATCACACCAGCCACTTGTGACTTGTGTCAATTCAAATGTTCTGGTAGCCATGCTGAAAGAAGAAACAAGGGAAGTTAATGTTCATTATGGATTTTATTTAACCCAATATATTCAAAACACTATTATTTCAACATATAGCTACAAATATTTAAAATCTTAATGAAATATTTTACACTCTTTATATTAGGACTTTGAAATCTAACATGTAATTTATGCTTACAGCACATTTCAATTCTGAACAGCCACAGTTTGTGAGCAGTAGCCATGTGTGGCCAGAGGCCACTGTATTGGACAATGGGGTTCTACCAATAGAACATTCGTATACACAGTGTAGCAGCATCACTGGAAAACTTGTTAGAAATGCAGACTCTTAGGCCCCAGACCGGCTGAGTCAGACCCCCAAGGTGATGACATAAATGGTGAAGTCTGAGAAGCTCCATGAAGGACCAGGGAGAGCAGAATGAACATTTATGGAGCATTTGCCTTAAGAGCTTTGCATATCGGCAGCCTGGACAATATAGCAAGACCCCATCTCTAAAAAGAAAAAAATTATTTTTTAATTAGTTGAGCATGGTGGCATATGCCTGTAGTCCTAGCTACTTGGGAGGCTGAAGTGGGAGGATCACTTGAGCCCAGGAATTCACGGATGCAATGAGCTAAAATTGTGCCACTGCAGTCAACCCTGGGTGACAGAGTGAGACCCCGTCTCAAAAAAATAGAGCTTTACCAATATATTGGATCTGATGATATCCCAACAGCATCTTCTCAGGAGAAACATCTGAGTATTATCACTCCTATCTATCTATTTACTTATTTATTTATTTTGAGTTGGAATCTCAGTCTGTTGCCCAGGTTGGAGTGCAGTGCACACTCATAGCTACCCCAGCATCGACCTGCTGGGTGCCGGTGATCCTCCGCCTCAGACTTCCAAGTAGCCGGAACTACAGGCCTGTGCTACCACTCACGGCTAATTTTTTATTTATTGTGGAGACGAGGTCTCGCCAAGTTGCCCAGGGTGGTCTTGAACCCTGAGGGCTCAGGCAATCCATTCGCCTCGGCCTCTCAAAGTGCTGGGATTACAGGCTGAGCCACTGAACCCGGCCTATCACTCCCATTTAAACACAGGAAAACAGAGGCCCAGAGAATAACCTCCCACATACATAAAACTCATATGCAGATTAGAGCCAGGACTTATGACCTCTACAGATGCTCCCCCAGGTGAGGATTTCTGGGGAAATCCTTTGTCCCCTAAGCTCTCCATATTTCCGCCTTGACCACCCAAAGTGGCCACGGTTCCAGTGGCCGGGTCCTTTTCTGCAGATCAAAGTTTTTAAGCAGAAGGGTTTGGTCACCAGGGGTAGGCTCTTCATAATGAGGCAGGGCTGTGAAAGTCAAGGTCAAGCAGTGAGGCCTAAATGCTACTGAGAGCCCTGTCCTTGGACACTCGAGAGAGTCAACATCTGTGGGGCTTACTATGCACCAGGCCCTGAGTTACTAGGCAAGGATTGTTGCCATCTCATGAGACGAACAGCAAACGGAGCCTCAGAGTGGGTCCCACCAGGCAGGCAGCAGAGCTGGCATTGACTTGGAGTCCACACATCCCAGAGTCGGAAGATGGCCCTGGCCTCACCACTTCTCGCACAAACCTTCTGGGCCTCTCTCCTGTCTGCTCTGCCCGCTTCTAACACATCCACATTTTTTGGTTGTAAGTCAGTTCCTGAGGGGAAACTGCTGAGTTAAGCTGCTCTGGTAAGAATCGTTCGCCAAGACGATGACAGGGTTGTTTTATACATCAGCTTTGACACCTGCAGTTACATCAAAAAGAGCCGGGCTGGCCTTCCGACTCCTCCTCTTCCCCATGCCTAGCTCCCAGTGTCCTCTTCAGGAGCTGAGAAATGGATCCGCCAGGCCTGTGTCTGGGTACCCTAGTACAGACAGCTCCGCCTTCCTATGCTTCCTCATCTAGAAGGTGGTGGGAGTATGATGCGCCCTATCTGCGTTAGGTGACAAAAGGTGTGGCAGGGCCCTGGACAAACTGTAATGCACCACTGAAATGCTGGTTCCTGAGGTCATTCTTGGATTGGGATGCCCCTGAGTCCTGGAATCGAGGAGGAGGAGAATGGGGAAGGAAGGAGGGATGGTGTTTGCTGTGCAGTGTCTGGAATCCAGGCTCTTTCTTTACATGAACTTGGAGATTAAGTCAAATGAGAAAACCAACAAAAACAAAGAGAGCATAGTTGTGAGGCAGTGTGGGCAGAAAAGCCTCTGAGGAGGTGATATGGAATCAGCCCAGCAGTTCCCCGGTCTCCTCTCCGGTACCAAGCAAAGGAGTAGGTGCCTGTTTTCACGCTGGAGCAGAGCTTTTCACATTTTTAACTTTGGTGCATCAACCTCAGCTTGTGACTGAATTGAAGGAGCCTTCACCTCTGGCAGGGAGAAACAAAAGAACAGCCCACGGTTGTGGGTCTCGCTAGTCCAACTGCATTCTTAGGAAGGGAGAGCTGCCAGGTTCTAGTCTTCTCTTAGAAACATCCAGGAGAGCTTCTTGTTCTTGTCCCCAGTTTCTCCTATAAATATAAAGCAAGAAAAAGCAAACAACAACAACAACAATGCTAGCCAGCATTTCTAGGGAAAGCTCTTACTAGATGCTACACGTAGGTGACAGTATGTGAGGAGGGTGCTGTGGCCATCCCTATTCAGCTAGTGAGAAAGCAGACAAGTAAGGAACTTGCCAGAAGTTACCCCATTTAGGATGTATCCAAGTTGGGATCTGAATGCAGCTGATCTGAGCCCAGAACCCAAATGTTTACTAACCCAGTTCTGTGATGCCCTTCCAAGTGGAGGACTTTGCTGACACAATTTCACAGGAATGCTGTCAGCCCTGGAGCAAAGTTAGCTATGGACTGTCTGAGCTTGACACTCCAGGGCCTGCCACGATCCAGCAAATAATAGGTGCTCAATGAATGCACGGATTAGGGAATAATCTAGGAATTCTAGACTTTTGATGAGGAATAAAGAGAATTAACTTTGAAATTAGAACAAGACCAAATTCCCCGATTCCTTCCCCATCTCTCCCATACACACTGGCCATGGGGTGTGATGCCTGTACAGATGGGACTCCAAGGACTCGGCCTTGCTGGGTCATGTACTCTGCGTGACCGTATCACCTGGAAATGCCCAGGAACCTTCAGGTAAGAGTTATTTGATGATGCTGGTGGTGCTGGCAAGGACAGAGCAGCTCCGCTGCTTATCATCTGTGCAAATTTGGGCATATCACTTGACCTCTCTGTGCCTCATTTTCCTCATCTGTAAAATGGGGATAATTCTAGTACCCGCCTCTAAGGGATTGTGGGAATTAAATGAGCAATGCAAGCTGAGCATTAGAACAACACTGGCAACATAAGTGCTAGCTACTGTTGCTTTTCTACCTCCTCTAAGGCTCCCAGTGCCCATATCCTGTCATTTCTTAGGCACTGGCTGAGTCAGAGGCGTATCCGTAGAGTTAGATGCCCAAGTGCAGGACCACCTCTTTCCTATGTCCCTTAAATTCTTGTGTCAAGGACGCAGGGCAGCTTTTAGATGAGCCGCGACTGCCTTCTGATCAGCATCCTGGCGGGGAGAGATCCCGCAAGGTTCTGGGAAGAGAGGAGACAAATGACAAAGTGGTGGGCCCGTGAAAGGGGCCTGTGACAAATGACTGGAAGGACTGGGTAGGCAGATGGAGAAGAGCAAAGGCCCCTGTCCTTTTATTGGAGAGCTCCTTGTGGCTCCCTGAACAAGACAGTGGCTCCCCAGGGGCCGGGCTGAGGGTTGGTCTCCCTGGTTCTCTATGCTGGGATGAGTAATATGGACTGGGGCACAGGGTCTATATCAATCTAGCCCAGCAGAAAAATGAATGAAAATTGAATTCCCCAGGGAGAACTGGGGAGCTGTTATCCAGACAGAGATAAATCAAAGGATGCCACGGAGCCCAGAGGAGAGCAGGTTTCCAACAGCAAGAGAATAATTAAGAAAACAGTTTCAAAATGCAAAAGACGAAAGCCGGCTTGAGAGGATTGAGAACAAGGAGGAGATTAGAGACGGGGTGACAGGGAGCAGGGGTGGTGAGATTCATTCCACAGTGGAGAAAGGGACTGGGGTTCAGGATTCCTGGCATGAAATGAGCCCACCTGCTCTGTGAGGCTCTTAAAATGGAAAGGTTAGAAGACACACACGTCTGCTGTGTGGAGTGGAAAGAGCACCAGATTGGGAGTCAAAAGGCTGGATTCAATTTCCAGTTGGCTCTGCAACTTATTAGCTGTGTGACCTTAGGCAAACCTCTTAACTTCTCTGTTTCCTGATAACCATACCCAAGCGCAGGCATAATTATGAAGGTCAAATGAGATAAAATATGTGGAGAAACTTTGTAAAATGTACAGTGCTAGACAAATGTAGGCTGTAAACATTTTCCAAAGGTGGGCTTCTTCTCTCATAATTAGATTCAGTGATATGTTGGCTTTGGTTTCCAAAAATGTAATGTATAAATGTCTAGAAAGTTCTAGAAACTTTGTACTGGCTATTGACCAACTTCTCTGACAAAATTTAGATCCGAAGAAAACCACATCACCTACCACTAAACCGTCCTCTGGTGCCCATTCTCCAACCAGCTCCTAGCCCAGAACCACAGATCTGAGGTCAGCTAACTTTGAGAACCTTGTTCCTGCGAGTTCACCTGCCAGCCCTGGGCAGGCGTTGGTGAGCACAGCCCTGCTGAGTCAGCTCAGAGGTTTAAATCTAAAACTGAGTCCCACCCCAAGGGTCTTTCTGGTCCACTCCACAGTAGATATTATCTGACCTCTGGGGGGTCTCCGCCATTTTTCCATTCTCTGGGGGTGAAGACGCTAGCGCCTATTAGCCCAGTTTTCTCATCCACCAAGTGGGTATAATAATACCACAGATTGGATCACTGTGAGAGTAGATGAAATTATGCGGAAGCAGCATTTGCCTGGGACAAATGTAAGCTTTCAATAGGTATTGGTTATTATTATTACAACATGCTATTATTATTATGACTCTTAACAGCGGTAGGCACCAAAAAAAAAAAAAAAAAGTGTTGAAGGAAAGCTTTTTACTAGGATTTCCTCCTTTTCAGAGAGGGGAGCAGAGGCCCCAGGAGGGAATGCAATGCCTTGGCTGGTATAGGTGTTATTGGAAGACCCTAGGAATGCGACCTCACTCATACCAGAGGCGAACGCTTTTAGAAAACCCTCTGAATGGGGACTGGGTGTATTCTGGCTGAGCTGCACCGTGTATGCCAGGGGATGCTGGGGCGGTTGGGGAACTGCTGTCCACAGGTTCAAGACCCGAGAGCCGAGCTTTTCCCAGGAATAAGCTTTTCTGCCAAGGGATAGAGGTGAAAGTGGCACCCCTCCGCCAAATCAGTCCCCGGCACAGAAAATCACCCACTCCAGCAAGGCTGTCCCAACCAGTGGCAGGTTAGTGACATGCAACAGGCAGAGGACAGGAACTCAACAAGTTCATGTACAATTTTAAATTATAAAAGCAGTTGCCACATAGGCTTTACATTTCACCTCATATAGATGCGCTATCTTTTACTCATATCACTGAAAAAAAGAACAAGCACTTAACAGAAAATCTGAAAAAGAGAAAAGAAAAAAGTTATATAATACATCTCCCTAATATACTTTTTTCCTGATATGCATTTGAATAGTTTATATGTTACTTTACCTTTTCTCCAATGTTTAAAAAAATTATTAGTTTTTTTCTGCTTTATAAATTTCTGTGCTCATTGAGAAAACTGAAAAAGGCAAAAAGAATAAAATAAAAATATCCACTGTACAGATAACCTTTTTTTAAAAGCAGGATTTAATGAGAGGACAGAAAAGTTTTCACAGTGGGAGGGGACCCAAAGGGGTTGCCCCAGGTAATCATTTTACATTTTAGCATATTTTTTCTGTGTATGCTTCTTTTTTAAAAAATGTGTTAAGGTAAAATATACATAAATCTGTTTTCATCTTTATGATTTTTATATGTTCAGTTCACTGTTTCTTCTTTTTAAAGACCCTGTTTATACTGCTTTATCTTTTTTTCACATTTTCTAATAAGTCTCAGTTTTCTACATTATTAAATATTCTTCTGGTGTATTATTTCTAAACACTTCAAAACATCTCATTTAATTAATTCAATAATTTACTGTAACTTACTTAATGATCCCCTATTGTTGGATACCTAGGTTATTCTCTTTTAAAAACATTATAAACATCCTTGTAACTACAACTATATAAACATTCTTGATTATTTTCTTTGGATATATTTTTTTATGGGTTTGGGTCAAATCCATCACACATTTAACCAAAAGGCCCTCAGAAGACATTTCCCCTCTTTGCATCCCCACCAGGAAATTGTTTCCTAAATTTCCCACACTCTGACCCACAATAGGTATTATCACTGCTCTTATATATGACTAATATTTATACATACTTATAGCCATACACTATTGCATTTTGTTTTTTTAAAATAGCATTTCACAAGCATTCGCATGTGGCTAGATTTCATAATAATTAGTTTCAAGGACTAGAACGTACTACTGTACAAATCTGATATACTTCACTGGCCCACTGTTGTTTTGTTGGATATCTAGGTTATTTTTCTCCAAAATATAATGCAGTTAAAAAATCTTCATGCATGATTTAAAAAAAAAAATTAAGGTTATTTCCGTGTAATAGTCACTCAAAAGTGGAATTACATGCGCTAAGTGGTATGAAAAATTTATGGGTTTGATGATACATATTGCCAAACTGCTTTCCATACAGACATGAAGGGTGTGCAAGCACACCAGCAGCGTCCGGGAGGACCAGCTTGCAAGCTCGTCTCCAGCTCTGAACTTTACAATCCCCTCTCCTCCCCCTTTAGATGACCAGTGGGTCATTTAACAAACAAATAAAGGTATGTAGATGTTGCTTTGTTTTGCTTGTCTTTGATTGTTAACGAGGCTGGCACTTCTCCGTGTTTGTTTACTAATTATGTAGAAAACATTTTGGTAAACACTGAAAATGTCCCCGGGTTCTTTGCTTTTTTTCTTGCGCATATTCTGTCTGGCGCCCTGAAGTCAACTCGCAGGTAAACCGGGGAAGAGTCGATGCCAAACCACTCTCAGGACACACGCAGGTCACTGTGACCTCACTGGATATAAACTCGAAGCGGCGCAGACGACCTGTCCTCATCCCCACGCCCCTCCCTCACCAACCCGGAGAAGTGAGCAGGTGTCCCCTGCGCGGGGGCGGCTGGGGAGGGCGCACTGTCCCCTTCCTGCCCGGGCTGGAGCCCACGGGGCTGAGAGGACGCGTCTTGTCTTCAGCTCTGGAACGAAAGCCGGGAAGGGGGTGTCTTGGGGGCTGGGAGGCGTAGAGCGGCTGACGAAGCGTCAGGGGACCGACCTCGGCGGAGACCCGGTCCCAGAGGCGGGCCTGCCGTCCCACCTCCGCCACAACGCCCGCGGAGGAGAATCTGTCCCGAGCGTTCGTGTACACGCATCTCGTAAAGACGGGGGCAGCGCGACCCTCGCCGCGAGCCCCGAGGCTGGGCGCGCGCGGCCGCCCCGCACGC
>NW_007250879.1:0-20499 GCF_000164805.1 Carlito syrichta
CTTTCCGCCTCAGCATTCCGAGTAGCCGGAATTACAGGCATGCGCTACCACGCCCAGCTGATTTTTTGATTTATTGTAGAGATGAGGTCTCACCTGCCCAGGCGGGTCTCGAACCCGCGGGCTCAGGCAATCCACTCATCTCAGCCTCCCAAAGGCGCAGGATTACAGGCTGAGCCACCGAGCCTGGCTGACAAATACCTTTTCTAGGCAGGCTGGTTATTATTCATTTAAGTGGTTTCTACCACAATTGTCTTCACAATAAACATCACTTCTGCTCTGGGACATTTTTATAGTTTACAATCTCACAGGCTATTGTCTCACTTGATCCTCACACAAATGCTCATCCTTCAAGGCCCAGTCAAAAACTACTTCTCCAAGAAAACCTTCCCAGCTGCCTTCCAAGGCTCCACTCCTCAGCCCTGTGGGCCACCACTCTGCAGCTCTCCCAGGCCATGCTGTTTCTCTGCCCCTGAGCATATGACCGAGTCTTGCTCACTCCCAATGCCAGGCTCTCTGCCTGGCTCACAATGGTGATGTGTGAAGCTTTGCTAGTTGATAGTGGAGGGAACATCAGCAGGCACTCTGCAGATTCCTGGAAGGGAAAGGAGGAATCAGAGCCAGGTCCTTCACCCCAACTCCCCACCTCTCTTCACTGTTCCCACCGCACCTGCTTTGAGCTCAGCCATTTTGGGTAGTTTGAACCCTCTCGGGTGCTTTATTGCTAAAAATGGGTGGGTGAGTGGATAGATGGGAGAAAGGGGGGGAGAGTGGGAAGAAATGAAGGGAGGCAGGAGAGAAGGGAGGCAATCGGGGAGGTGAGCAGATAGACGGAATAAAGAAGGATGATGGATAGATAATGCGTGGATGAATGGACAGAGAGAAAGTAGATGAATGACTGAACAGGAGAGAGGGAAAGAGGAAGGGAAGGAGAGAGGGAGGGAGGGCAAGTGAATTGATGGAAGAAAGGAAGAAGGAAATATAGATACATAGCTGGATGGAAAAAGAATAGCAGAAGCATGAGAGGGAGGGAAGAACAAAGAAATGAAGGGGAAAAGGAGGGTGGAGAAAGGGAGAGGAAGCCAGGAGAAGAGGGAAGAGAGGAGGCCTTGGCTTGGTTACACAGGCGATCCAGGGCGTAATTTCTCTAGGCTCTCACTTTGGGTATCCCTTGCCTCTAAGAGGATCAGGTATGGGAGGTCTTCCGCACAAAGATTTTGCATTCCAAGCCCTGACCAGTATTTCATATGCTAGATCAACCCAGAGAAGTTCTTATGCAAAGAATTAGATTTGTGTAGATAGTCAAACTGATTAGTTAGGACTCCAAAGCTTTGTCTCTAAAGGACAATACAATCGATCTTTTTTTTCTTTTTCTTTTTTTTTTTTTGAGTTGGAGTCTCACTCTGTCGCCCAGACGAGTGCAGTGGCCGCTCCCGGCCACCCCAGTGTCGACCCACTGGGCTCCAACGATCCTTCCTCCTCAGCCTTCCAAGTAGCTGGAACTACAGGTGCTTGTTATCACACCCAGCTAATTTTCTTATTTATTGTAGAGAAGAGGTCTCACCAAATTGCCTGGGCTGGTCTCGCACCCGCCGGCTCAGGCAATCCACTGGCCTCAGCCTCCCAAAGTGCTGGGATTACAGGCTGAGCCACACAGCCTGGCCTAATACAATCAATCTTTAAAGAAGTATTTATTTTCTAGTCCGTTGAAGAGACAACATTTTATGAGGCCTAGAAGGTCATCAAGTAAGCAAGGCTTGAACAATGCGAGAAACCGGCTAGACCTCATAAGCATTTCTCAAGCACTCCACTCAAGAGTAGAATACACATTCTCATCTAAGGCATGTAGTGCTTTCTCTAGGGCAGACCATAAAGGCACATTTCAATACATTTAAGAGGATTTAAATCCTACAAAGTATATTCTCTGATAACAGTGGAGCAAAATTAGAAATCAGTGATGGAAAGAAATTTGGAAAATTTACAAATATGTGGAAATTAAGCAATATACTCCTAAATGATGAATGAATTAAAGAAGAAATTCCAAGGCAAATTAGAAAGATCTTTGCAATAAATGAAAATGAAGACACAATATATCAAAACATATGGGGTATAGCCAGATCATGCTTACAGGGAAATTTACACCTGGAAATAGCTACATTAAAAAAAAAAAAAAGGAGAAAGATCTCTAATTAACAACCTTAAGACATTGAAAAAAGAAAAGCAAACTAAACCTAAAGCAAACAGAACAAAGGAAATATTACAGATTAGAGCCAAAGTGAATGAAATAACTGATGATAGGTATTAAGGAAATCAAAAATTATTCTTTGAAAAGATTAACAAAATTGGCAAGCCTTTAGCTAGATTGATCAAGAAAAAAAGAAGACTCAAATTACTAACCTCAGGAATGAAAAAGGAGACATTATCACAGAACTTACATAAGTGAAAAAGGATTATAAAGGAATACTATGTACAAACATTTGCCAGCAAATGAGATAATTTAGATAAAATGGACAAATTCCTGGAAGGACACAAACTATCAAAATGATTTCAGGAAGAAACAGAACATCTGAATAGACCAAAACAAGTAAAGAGACTGAATTAATAATCAAAAAAACCACCCACAAGGAAAAGCCCGGGACCAGATGGCATCCTTAGTGAATTCTACCAATATTTAAATAATTCTTCACAAACTTTTCAACAAACAGAAGAGGAGGAAACACTTCCCAACTCATTCTATGAGGCCAGTATAACTCTGATACCAAAATCAGACCAAAGTATCACATACCAAAAAAATTACAGACCAGTATCTCTTTTGACTATAGACACAAAAATCTCAATAAAATACTAGCAAGTAGAATCAGTAATATATAAGAAGAATTATACACCATGGCTAAGAGGTATTTATTCCAGGAATACAAAGGTGGATTAATACCTGAAAGTCAATTAATGGCCGGGCTCGGTGGCTCAGCCTGTAATTCCGCGCCTTTGGGAGGCTGAGGTGAGTGGATTGCCTGAGCCTGCGGGTTCGAGACCCGCCTGGCCAGCGAGACCTCATCTCTACAATAAATAAAAAAAAAAATCAGCTGGGCATGGTAGTGCATGCCTGTAATTCCGGCTACTCGGAAGGCTGAGGCGGAAGGATCGCCGGAGCCCAGCAGGCGAGGCTGCGGTGGCCGGGAGCAGCCACTGCACTCCAGTCTGGGCGACCGAGTGAGACTCCAGCTCAAAAAAAAAAAGAAAGTCAATTAATGTGAACACCTTTCAATAAAATAATAGACTAAAGGACAAAAACCACATTATCATTTCAAGAAACACACAAAAAGCATTTGACAAAACTCAAACTCCCCTTCATGTTAAAAATGCTCTGAAAACTAGGAACAGAGAGGACATCATCATTTGAACAGAGGGGACATCATCATTTGAGGACGTCTATTAAAAATCCCAGCTAACATCACACTCAATGGTGAAAGGCCAAGACTAAGGACAAGACAAGGATGCCCACTCTCCCCATTTCTAATCAACCTTGTATTTGAGATTTCTGCCAGGCCTGTTAGGCAAGAAAATAAAATAAAAGGCACCCAGAATGGAAAGGAAGAAGTAAAACAATTGCTATTTAATTCACTTTTCTGACCAATATCTTTTTGCCAGGAAGGGCAGCAATTTTTTCGTGCCAGCATGCTTGCCTGTTGCCTGGGAAGTCCCGCCCTGGGCTCTGGAGATGCAGGGATGAACCAGTTGTGGGCTCTGCCCTTGAGTAGCTTCCAGACGACTTGAGAGATGAGACCAGCTAACACCTGTAAATGAGGTGGAAACTGTCCAGAGCTACATGAGGGCACCGGTGAGGCAAGCCCATTGGAGCTCAGAGGAGGGGGTCTCCTCTAGTCGGGGCTGGATCGCGAAGGCTCCTGGAGTTGGAGTTTGAGAATCGGGCTTTAGTGGGGAGGATTTCACCAAGTTAACAGAATAGCAAGAGCAGGTGGGTCTTCCGAAAGGCCCACAGTACATGTGGGCACCAGGAACCCCAGTGTGGCTGCAGTGCGGGGTGGAGAGGGGTGAGCTGGAGGACGGGTCTGGACAGAGGAACTGAGGCTTTAGTCTGGCATGTGAAGACCTTGGGAGGTGTTTGACACCGAGGAGATCTGAGCGCCTCCCATCTGGATTTGCAGATCCCTGTGTTTCCTTCATACACTTGCAAGATGATAGAATCTTCTGGAGAGCTTGATAAAGTACAGATCCTCAGACTTGGGTACAACCATTTTTTTAAAAGAGATGAGGTCTCACTATGTTGTCTGGGCTGGCCTCAAACAATCCTTCCTCCTCAGCCTTCCAAAGTGCTGGGATTACAGGTATGTGCCACTGTGTCTGGTCTGGGTACAGTTAATTTCAGTCATTCTGGGAGCATTGTTGGGTGTCTGGGTGCAATAGGGGAGGGACAAGCATGGTTTGATCTATGTCCCTCGTATCAGACTGACTGAGCCTCACCTCATCCAACCTAAGTCCTCCATCTGCATAAGTCCTGCATGTCAAAATGTGCATGCTTCAGCTGTGTCAGAATTAGGTGGTAGAGGAACAAGCATGGGGACATTTCTGTAGTGTGGTGTGATGTGTGGGAGGGTCAGTAAATGTCTCCTAGCTCCAGTGACCCAAGCCCCAATGAACCTGGCCAACACTCACGGGACTGTTGTCATTCCTTCTCTCCCTGCAGCCTCAAGGGTGCTGGAAAGAGGCGGACTGGCCAACCGGTGAGAACTTCAGCCTCGTGTTATCACTTTTCCTGAGAAACTCAAAGTGGCCAAGCAAGTCAAAGGTCTTTTATCACCAGGGAGCAAAAGTTGGTCTAGCCATTAGCCACTGATTAGGACTCACCACACCTTGAGCAAGAGCCTTGCCCTCCCTGGCTTTACAGAGAGTGAAACTGAGGTTTCAGGGTCATTGCAACAGGCCCCTGTGTGATGCCAAGACGTTTTTTTTTTCTTTTTTGAGACAGGGTTTCATTCTGTCACCCAGGCTGAAGTGCAGTGGTGCAGTCATAGCTCACTGCAGCCTCCAACTCCTGGTCTCAAACAATCCTCCTGCCTCTGCTTCCTGAGTAGCTGGGACTATAGGTGCTCACCACCATACCCAATTAATTTTTTTTTTCTTTTTTGTAGAGATAGGGGTCTTTGTTGCCCAGGCTGGTCTCTAACTCCTGACCCCAAGCAACCCTCCTGTCTCGGCCTCCCAAAGTGCTGGGATTGCAGGCGTGAGCCACTGTGCCTGGCCCCCAAGACATGTTATCAAACTCTTAGACAGGCATGTTCAGAGAGAAGCCTTCTAAATCCACAGCCACAAAATTGTGTGTGCTGGAGTCAGAGAGAGGGACGAACAAAAATACAGACAAATCAAAATAAGGTTGTCAAAAGAATTTTAAATTCGTGCTTATGTTAGGCTGAGCAAACATTAGATGTCCATTTTAAAGAAGGGGCACAGGTGCTGAGAGGACCTGATGGAGACTGAGAAGTGGGTCAGCCCCGGTCTGGATCACCCTCCTGTCCCCACTGGTGCACACCTGCACTCAGAGGACAGATTTACACTTAAACCCAGGAGTCCTCTCCTAGCAGGTGTGCCAATGGTCCTTCTGTACCAAAGAACTTTGAAGAAGGTCTATACTCTTTGGTTCAGTAACGTCATGTCCAGAAATCTCTTGTAAGGACTTAATCCTCAGTATGGACCAGACTGTAACACAGAGGCGTTCACACTCACTGAAAAAGCAAAATCAAACATGTCCATTTTAGCAATGGATGAATTGTACCTGCACGGTCTCACTGAATCCTTCAGAAACCCTGTAAGATAGATACTGGAATTATCCCCATTTTACAGATAAGAAAACTGATGCAGAGAAAGGTTAAATAATGTGCCCAGGATCATAGAGAGAGCACCACATCAGGCCTTATAGCAACACGAAACATGCTTCTGTTGACATGGGTTTTTTGGTTTTTGTTTTTGAGTTGGGGTGTCACTTTGTCTTCCAGGCTGGAGTGCAGTGGCATGATCATGGCTCACCACAGACTTGACCTCCTGGGCTCAGGCAATTCTCCCACTTCAGCCACCCAAAGTGCTGGGATGACAGGTAGGAGTCACCACACCTGGCTTTGATATGGTTTTTTAATAAAAAAAAGATCATTGATATATGGAATTATCTCAACTCTATTACGCAATAATTTTTTAAAAGTCTCAGATAATTATCTTTAAAGATCTCAAAGAAATACTCCGAAACACTAGAGATTCTCTTAGGTGCTAGGTGTATGAGTGTTTTGTGACATTATGATGGGGGGCGGGAGGGGTCGTTTCTGTTCTCTGCTACTTTCCACACTGATGTTTGTTTATAATTCAGGGGAGACAATTAACTTTTGGGGTTTTTAAAAGCAAGAATGTAGTTGGGCGCATCGGCTCATGCCTGTAAGTCCGGCACTTTGGGAGGCACAAATGAGAGAATTGCCTGAACTCAGGGGTTTAAGACCAACCTGGGCAACTGGGTGAGATCTCATCTCTGCAATAAACCAAAAAATTAGTTGGGTATGGTGGTGCACGCCTGTGGTTCTAGCTACTTGAAGAGCTGAGATAGAAGGATTGCCTGAGCCCAGCAGGTCGAGGCTACAGTAGCCGTGAACATGCCACTGCACTCCAGCCTGGGTGACAGAGTGAAACTCTGACTCAAATAAATACAATAAAATAAAAACAGGAAGGTCAGATGGATAGTGCAAAAGGATGGTTCCCAGGAGAGGTGTTTGGGCAATAGGAAGGATTCTGGGGGACAGCGAGGGCCTTGCTGGGGTCATCCCCAGCAGACCTTGGAGCTGTTGCGGACTGGCCCACTTTGATCTGCCCTAGCTTCACCTCCACCTTGTGCAGGGAACAGCAGAGAAGCTGGATGGGGACGGTTAGGAAGACAAGTCCCAGGGAAGCGCACCAAACCCCTCTGTCCTTGATTGTAGGGGCCAAAAAGGAGGTGTTCCCAGTGGCCTGTCTGGACCAGGGAGGACGGAGCATCTGTGTTTCCTTTTCTCTGCAGACTGGCAGGTGTGCATTGAGGTCCCACCGTGGCGGCCAGACCAACGGGTGCAGGAGGGTGGTCCAGGGCTGGTTCAGTTATTGGTCTCCATGAGGCCTTCCCAGAATCTGAGCCCCCTTCCTCAAAGTGGACAGCTAATGTTTGCTCAGCCTAACATAATCACGAATTTAAAATTCTTTTTCTTTTTTTTGAGTCAGAGTCTCACTCTGTTGCCCAGGCTGGAGTACAGTGGCACGCTCATAGTCACTGACGTCTTGACCTGCTGGGTTCAGGTGATACTTCTACTTCAGTCTTTCAAGTAGTTGAAACTACAGGTCACCATGCCTAGCTAATTTTTTTGATTTGTTGTAGAGACAAGTTCTCGTCATTTGCCCAGGCTGGTCTCGAACCTGTGGACTCAGGCAATCTTCTTACCTCTGCCTCCCAAAGTGCTGGAATTACAGGAGTGAGCCACCGTGTCCATCAAATTTAAAATTATTTTGACAATTTTACTTTTATTTGTCTGTAATATAGTACTGAAGTAAAAACACTTGCATTTGTTGGACAAACAGAGTTTCAAAACCACCCTCATGCCCCTCCTAGAAAAAAATCAAGAGGTCCCACCCACCATCCCCAACCCCTCTGTCCAGCTCTAACTTTTCCCAGAAAGTCCTGAGGGTAATGGCTTGGCAGGCTAGGCAGGCCACACGAGGGTGGCGTGGCAGGGTGCGGGGTCTGGGCCAAGGAGGCTGTAGAGATCAGGGCCAGGCGGGTAAGGGTCGTGGACTCCCTTTAGGTCAAGGTCAGACCAGCACTGACTCATCTGCTGCCTAAAACCCTCAGGGTTTATGTCTAAAGACTCTATTACATACCCTTTCCAACATAAAATAATAGCATTGTAGAAAATTTAGGGGGAGAGAAACCAACAGAGAAGCAAAAGAAAAAAATACCATTTCTCTGATACATTTATTTAATTTAAAAATACATTTTATCAAACACATATTTTCCTTTTGAAAGTAAGCTGGGAGGAGCACTCTGTTTTTACTTTAAACATTCCCGTGTTGTTTGAGTGTGTTAAGGAATATTTGCCTTTTTAACATATTAAGCAATGTCTGTTGTTATAAAAATCTGGTAAACGCTTGTATCTTTAATGTAGAGACTGGAAAAAATGAAAAATAAAATAATTTGGCAAATACAAAATAGGGCAGAAACCAAAAAAAAGTATTCTGTTGCATTTTACCTAAATATATCTTATGTTTCAGAAACTTTGTTTTTATGACATAAAGCAGATACCCAGGAAAACGTCCATCTTTGAATACATACGCTGTGAATTACAAAGGCACAACGATGGGCGTCCCGCCAAGGGCTTGCGTTCCTCCCTTCTCTCCCATCCCCGGTCACCAGTTGCTTTCCCTGGGAAAACCATTCTTGCCCTTTTTTTTCAGTCATGTTGGCAGAGAGTGTCTTTCCATATGCAAACACATGTGCTTGCCCTCTTTAGTAATTGTGTAGTTACACTCCTTGTGGCATTCTGCTCTGAATCTTGCTTTTTCCACAATGTAGGTCTGTTGGTCGGTGACCTCAATCCTGCTGACTTGAAGGATCCTTTCTGGTGTCCTTGCACCTCCCAGGTTGACACCAGCAAGGCCTGCACCTCTGAGTTAACAGGGGAGATGAGGGGGTGGGGGTGGCAGTTCAAGGCCTCCCTACTTTCTTTCCTTCTTTCCTCCTCCTTCCCCTCCACACTTCCTCCCTCCCTTTCTCCCTTCTTTCCTTCCTTCTTTTTGTTGCTGTTGTTGCTTTTGAGTTGGAGTCTCACTCTGTCACCCAGGCTAGAGTGCAGTGGCATGATCACAGCTCTCCGTAGCCTTGACCTCCTGGGCTTAGGCGATCCTTCCTCCTCAGCCCCCTAAGTAGCCAGGACAACAGGTGTGCGCCACCATATCCACCTACTCTTTGGATTTTGTGTGTGTGTGTGTGTGTGTGTGTGTGTGTGTGTGTGTGTGGACACAAGGTCTTACTGTGTTGGCCAGGCTAGTCTTAAACTCCTGGGCTCAAGCAATCCTCCTGCCTCAGCCTCCTGAAGTGCTGGGATGATAGGCATGAACTATCACACCCAGCCTTTCCTTCCTTCTTTTCCTTGTTTCTTGTTTTCTAAAATGGTAACAGCTCACTATGTTTTATAGACACTCTGACTATTAATGCAAAACATGTTACTTGTAAAATATTCAGATGGTACAAAAAGAAACAAGAAGTGAAAAGTCACTCTTAACCACCCAGAAATAATCAGTTCACATTTTATTGTTCACCCTCCCAGTTATTTTTCTAGAATACCCAGTTGTTTCACCATTTTAAAGTGCACAGTTCAGTGGCATTTAGTGCCTTCATAAGATTATACAACCATCACTACTATCTGGTTCCAGAACATTTTCATCACCCCGGAAGGAACCCTCGCACCCTCCAAGCACTCTCTCCTCATTCCCCTCTCCCCCAGCCCCTGGCAACCACGAATCTGCGCTCTAGCTCCATGGATTTGCCTATTCTAGGTATTCCACATAAATAAAATCACCACACATGGCCTTTTGTGTCTCACTGAGCATAATGTGTTCCAGGTCCATCCATGTACCTATCAGCATCCATTCCTTCCCGTAGCCACACAGTATTCTATCACATGGGTATACCATCTTTTGCTGGTTCATTCATCAACTGAGGGACACCTGGTTCATTTCCGCCTCTTCACTATTGTGAAGAGCGCTGCATGAACACGTAGGTGTAAGTTTCTATTTGGACACCTCTTTTCAGTCCTTCTGAGTATGCACTTAGGAGTGGGATTGGTGGGCCAAACGATCATTGTACGTTTAACTTACCGAAAGAAGATCAAACTGGTTTCCCTAGTGGCTGCGCCATTTTGTATTTCCATCTGCTGTGTGTAAGCGTTCCAGTGTCTCCACATCCTTACCAAAACCTGTCACTTTCCTTGCGTTCGTTTTGTTTGTTTTTTGTTATCACCATCCATGGAGATATGCAGTGGAACTTCATTGCGGCTTTGAATTGCATTTCCCTCGTGACTGTGACACTGAACATCCTTTTGTGTGCATGTGACCAATTGTATAACTTCCTTGAAGAAATATTTATTAAAGGCTTTTGCACATGCTTGAAACTGTGCTGTCTCTTTCTCGTTCAGTTGCACAAGTTCTTTCTAGATTCTGGATACAGGACCCTTATTATATGATTTGCAAATATGTTCTTCTCTTCCATGGACTTCTTTTTACTTTCTTGGTAGTGTCCTTTCATGAATGAAAGTTTTAAAGTTTGATAAAGTCCAATTTATCTATTTTCTTTTGTTCCTTTTGCTTTTGGTCGAAGAAGATGCTGACATAGCCAAGATTACGGAGACATTCTCTTTTTAGAGTTTTACAGCTTTACTTACGTTTTTATCTACCTTGAGTTCATTTTGTGTATGGTATGAGATAAGGTCCAACTTTCTTCCTTTGTGTGTGGGTAGCCAGTTGTCCAGCACCATTTGTTGGAGACACTCTTCTTTCTCTGTGCAGGGTCTTGGCACCCTTGCTGAAAGTCAGCTGACCCTAGCCGCGTGGGTTTATTTCTGGACTGTCAGTTCTGTTCCCTTGAGCTGGATGTGTGACGACTCTTAGGACAGCAGCTCACGGTTTTCGTTACTGGAGCCTCGTAGCAAGTTTGAAATGGGGAAATGTGAGTCTTCGCAACTAGTTCTGTTTCAAGGTTGCTCTGTCTATTTGGGATCTCTTACACTTCAGCTACATTTCATATACACTTGAAATGTATACATATACATTTCAAAGCTTTTCCGCTTTGGAATTTGTGGGATTTTGAGAGGGATTGTATTGCATCTGCATGTGTCTATTGCTTTGGGAAGTACTGCTGTCTTTACAAAATTCAGTCTTCTAAGATTATACTTTCAGGATAATTTCTATAGTTTGTTCCTAGAGAAGTCTCAGACAATGCAGAGTACTGAGTTCACTAGGAGGTGGTGCGTGTTCCCTACTGAGCAAGAGGCTGGCTCTTGGTGCTGTCTCACTGCAACGGCCATTTGCCATTGATTATGGCTCTTCCCTTCCTCCAAGAGGGACAGAGAAGGAGCATGAGGTCTGAGTGGCTCCCATAAATAGGCTGGGCCAGTGATTCACACCTGCAATCCCAGCACTTGAGAGGCCGAGGTGGGAGGACTACTTGAGCCCAGGAGCTCGAGACCATCCTGGGCAGCATAGAGAGACTTTATCTCTATGAAAAATCAAAAAATTATCTGGATATAGTGGCATGTGCCTGTAGTCCCAGCTACTCAGGAGACTGAGGCAGGAGGAGCACCTGAGCCCAGAAGGTGGAGGTCCCGGTGAGCCATGATCGTGCCACTGCACTCCTGCCTGAATGACAGAATGAGCCCTTGACTCAAAATAAATAAAAATAAACATAAATAAATAAATATTAAAATAAAATAATTAAGGCTTCTAACCCATGAACCAAGAATATCTAGTTATGCATATCTTTCATTTCTTTGTTTTGTTTTTTTTCTCCTTTTTTAAAAATAGAGACAAGGCAGGGCACAGTGACTCATGCCTATAATTCCAGCACCTTGGGAGGTTGAGGCGGGAGGATTGTTTGAGCCAAAAAGTTTGAGACTAGCCTAGGCAACATAGCAAAACTTTGTCTCTAAAAAAAAATTAAAGATCAGCCATGCTTGGTGGTGTGAGCCTGTAGTCCCAGCTACATGGGAGGCTGAGACAGAAGGATTGATTGCCTGAGCCCAGGAGGTCGAGGTTGTGGTGAGTTGTGATTGTGCCACTGCACTCCTACCTGGGTGATAGAGTGAGACACCAACTCTAAATAATTAACTAAATAGAGACAAGTTCTCATTATGTTGCCCAGGCTGATCTGGAAATTCTGGGCTCAAGCAATCTTCCCATCTTGACCTCCCAAAGTGCTGGGATTATAGGCATGAGTCACTGCACCCAGCCTTCTTTCATTTCTTTCAGCAATGTTTTTGAGTTTCAGTATACAAGTCTCGCACTTCCTTGGTTAAATTTATTCTATTTGAGTTAGAGTCTCACTCTGTCACCCATGCTGTAGTGCAGTGGCACGCTGCTCGCAGCCACCGTAGCCTCCACCTGCTGGGCTCAGGCGATCCTTCTGCTTCAGCCTTCCAAGTAGCTGGAGCAAGTGGGGGTTTTTTTGAGTCGAGTCTCACTTTTTTGCCCAGGCTGGAATGTAGTGGCATGCTCCTGGCCACTGCAACCTTGACCTGCTGGGCTCAGGTGATCCTTCTGTCTCATCTTTCCATATAGCTGGAACTACAGGCACATGTTACCATGCTCAGCTTATTTTTTGATTTATTGTAGAGACAAGGTCTCACCAAGTTGCCTAGGCTGGTCTTGAATCCTTGAGTTCAGGCAATCCTCTCACCTCGGCTTCCCAAAGTGCTTGGATGAGCCACCAAGTTTGACCTGCATACAGTTTTATATCAATTTTTTTTCACGTGACATACCAGGGACATCTTTGCATGTTAGTGGTGTAGAAGATAAGATAATTTTATGGTATTCTGTGGATATGTTACAATTTTTTTTTTTAGAGATAGGGTTTCATTATGCTGCTCAGGCTGAACTTGAACTCCTGAATTCAAGGGCTCCTCCTGCTGCAGCTGGGACCACAGGCACATGCTACCGATCCAACTATCTGACATGTTGCATCAACAATCCCTTCTTTGTGACTATCTTGGTTATTTCAAACTTTTAGGTATCATTCGTAAGGATGCAATGTACGTCTTTGTGCATTTATTCAATTATTTCCTTTGAATAAATTCCCAGAAACGAACTGATTAGGTCAAAGGAGAGACAGACTTTTAAAACTTTGATGAATATTGCCAAATTCTCCTCCGAAAACATCAACCCACACCCACTCTGAGCAGCCGTGGTTGGGATGCCTGTTCCTCCTGCAGGGTCCAAACTGCTTTGCCCCGATGTCATTTCCAGAGGGAGAGGATGGGTCCTGACGTGCCTCTTCACTGGGTAAAAGCTTCGAACAAGATAGTAGCAGGACGTCCTCTGCTTAGACCTGGAAGGGCCCTCTGTAAATCTTTGTTGGACTTTTTATTACAAAGACAATTTGTGTGGAATTTTAAAACCTATTATTCATCCTTTTCTTCCTCTAGACTGCAAGCTGACATGGCCAGGGACGGTGTCGGCTTGCTTGCTGTGTGTCCAATGTCTTGTAAAAAGTGTGGCACAAGGAAGTTCTCAGAAAGTGTCAGATATCCTTGGCTTGAGGACAAGCCCATTTACCACAGGCTACAACTCCATGAGGGCAGGATTAGCACTCAACCTTCCCTTTTGCGTCTCCTGTGTTAGGATAGTCTCTGACACTTAGTAGCTTCTCAGTATGTATTTGTTGAACGAATAAGCGAAAGTAACTTGCTCTAGAGAGTCAACGGTGGTGGCGAGTCTGAAGAATCCTGACTCAGTGCTCCTTCTTTCTGCTGCACCCTCTTACTTCTATTCTAACATTTGCACTGCACTTTTGTGTCCTTGTCCCTTGGTCGGGGACCTCAGCAAAACAGCCACATTTCTAGGCAACGAGAGCGGTAAGTCCATCGTGTTCTCAGAGGCTCTCCAGTGGTGAGGGCAGGAAGGGACTCTCCCGGAGTGCCCATCCCTGGTGCATCTGTGCCCCCTTATTTGGACGCTGCTCTGTGGGCTGGAGTCAGCATGAAAGCTATTTTTGACTAAGTGGCTACCTAATCTTACGTGACCCTTAGCGACTCGGGCCAAGATCATCCGGCTTAGTGCATGAGAGACCTCAGAGACCAGTGAGTCCCCTTCCCCAGTCCCTCCAGTGAGGCAGGGCTGGCTGGCAGAGCCATGACCATGGCTCCTGGCCTCCATGCCAGGTCCAACCCTCTGCAGCAATGCCTGGGAGGTGTACCAAGTGACCTGCTCCCCAATATCCTTGGAATTATGTACCCCGGAAGCAGGGTGTCAGGATCCCCTCACAGGCCCAACCCTGTGTCCTGCTCTATGTGGAGATGCGGGCACTGGACACTCAAGAGGGTGAGAGGCCCGGGCGTGGTTGTGGTGTGTTCAGCAGACACCACTGCCTAACGCTCATGGGACCCCCTGCAGACACCATTTGTTGGATGGGTGGAGGCCGGAAACACGAGGGAGTACCCAGATCCCCTGTACGTCAATTCAGTACAGCCAGCTAAGGAGTGATGTTAGGATGGCCGCTGGGATCGACGGCCACATCCTCGTGGAGTCAAGACAGCTTTTCTCTCATTAAAAAAAATGTGAATCCCAGCCGGGCTCGGTGGCTCAGCCTGTAATCCCGCGCCTTTGGGAGGCTGAGGTGAGTGGATTGCCTGAGCCCGCGGGTTCGAGACCAGCCTGGGCAGCGAGACCTCATCTCTACAATAAATCAAAAAATCAGCTGGGCGTGGTAGCACATGCCTGTAATTCCGGCTACTCGGAAGGCTGAGGCAGAAGGATCGCCGGAGCCCAGCAGGTTGAGGCTGCGATGGCCAGGAGCGGCCACTGCACTCCAGTCTGGGTGACAGAGTGAGACTCCAACTCAAAAAAAAAAAAAAAAAAAAAAAGAATCTCACAGAGAATTGGTGTTCACTGTAGAAAACAGTGCATGGCCAGGCATGGTAGCTCATAACTTTCATTCCAGTATTTTGGGCACTACTTGTGCCCAGGAGTTCGAGACCAGCCTGGTCAACAGAGCAAGAATTCGTCTCTACAAAATACATAAATAAATTAAAATTAGCTGGGCATGGAGGCACACACCTGTAGTTCCGGCTACTCGGGAGGCCAGGGCAAGAGGATCGCTTGAGGCCAGGAGTTTGAGGCTGCAGTGAGCCATGATAGTACCACTGTACTCCTGGGTGAAGAGACCCTATCTCTAAAAATTAATTAATTAGCTAATTAATTAATTTAAAATATTTGGGTATTTGTGTATTGACCCAAGGTGGCCAATCTATTTCTTGCATGGGATTTCTGAATTTGAGGTAGAGATAGCTTCAATTAGATCCTTTCTTGTGCCCCAGCCTTTGTCACCCTATCTGGTCTATAGTGAGAAGGTGAGGTTTGCATGTGGGTAACAGCAAACACAGCAATGGCGGGGGCCTGGAGCTACCTGTCCCAGATCCCAGTACCTGAGTCCTAACCACACCCTGGTCCTGCCCAGCCAAGGTTGTCTATGTCCCTCTGGAACCCACAGGCCAATAAATGCTCCCTCATGCTTGTTTCCTTCTGAGATGGGTTTCGGTCACACGCCACTGGCCATCTCGTGATGCACACTGCGTGTGGGTAACATACATCCCAGTATTTTGGACACTGCTTGTGCCCAGGAGTTCGAGACCAGCCTGGTCAACATGCGTCCTAGTGCAGGGAACCGACTGGGTTCCCACTTTCACCCAGTCTCCTGCTGGTGGAGTCACCATGACTTCCTTTGGTTCACTGTAATGAGCAGGGTTGTGGGAAGCAGCCTCACATATTCATCTTTGCTCCCATGTGTGCTTCTATCAGGATAATTTTTTTTTAATAAAAGGGGTCTTGCTCTGTTGTCCAGGCTAGAGTGCTGTGGAACAACCACAGCTCACTACAACCCCAACCTCCTAGGCTCAGGTAATCCTCTCACCTCAACCTCCTGAGTTGCTGGGACTACAGGTGTGCGTCATCATGCCTGGCTGATTTTTTTTTTTTTTTTTGGTAGAGACGAGGTCTCACTATGTTACTTAGGCTGGTCTTGAACTCCTAGTTTCAGGCATCTTCCTGCTTTGGTCTCCCAAGTAGTTGGGATTCCAGGCATGAGCCACTGTGCCTAGCTAGAGTGAATTCATACAGTGGAATTGCTACAACAAAGAGTGCTTGTATTTTTAAGGCCTAAGACACGGTGTTTGTCTGCCTTAATGCCCTGTAGCTGTTGTCTCTTTGAGTGCCACTGTTCACGGTTTTTGGACGCCCCCATGGGACCGCATTACAGACTGAGTTGGCCCCAGTGAGTCTGACCCTCACTTTTGTCCTTTGTTGGTGGGGGTTCAGGCTTTGGCTCCAATCTGCCTATAAACTGTGCCACAGTATTCTGCTGAAAAGTTGGTATGGGATCAGTCATGGTCATGAGCATTTTCAGGGGACTTTGCAAATCCAAGGACAGACTCCCAAGTGCACAGTGAACGCGGAGTCTTGCTGGGTCTGAGCTATGGACAAAGGAATGCCCAGCTTCAAGGTCGGTGGCTGGGCCTCCGGGCTTAGCCCAGAGGTCAAGAGGAGGACATGGCTGTGAGGACACGTTTGGCACCAGTGCCAGGGAATAGGGCACGGGCCTCTGTCTGGGAGGTGAAGGACAAACCGGTCAACCTTCCTGTGCTGAAGGCAGTACCAGTGCTGGGGTGACCGTGGGGATGGGGCAGACACCATCCCCACCACCCTGGCAGGGAAGACAGACTCTGAAAGAGAAGTGGGGGTCTCAAGTGGCACAAGGTGTCCTGGGTGAACAGAGGCCCCGGCCTGCTCAGAAGCACAGATACCTTCTGGGGAAGACGGTTTCAAGCTGAGACTTGAAGGGTGGGCCTGGGTAGGCACCATGAAGCATGAACACGTATCCCAGATGCAGGGAAGGTCCACACACAGTCTGTTCAGTAGGCATGGCTGGAACATAAAGAACCCATGAAAAGAGTGACCGATGAGGCTGCAAAGATGACAGAGCCTGTCACTCCAGGCCCAGCGGGTGCATGTTGACAGCACGTTCCCCAGGGCATGGGAACCTCGGAGGAGTGTATGGGAAGAAGTGGCTGTCACGTCTTCAGGGAGGCTGGGGTGGAGACCGAAGAGAAGGGCATGAGGCCCACGTATCTGGCACCTGTGGCTTGTCCCCAGGGCTTGGAGACGGTCCGAGAGCCTCTCTGCCTGTGACATTTGGGTCTCAGACCTCTTGGCCCAGCCTTGCTGCAGAGAGAGCCACATGCCAGGACTCCTGGTCATGGCTGGTGCACTTCTCAGGTCAGCCCAGCCTCCACCCCGGACCGGCTCTTCTGGTAGATAAATACAGCACGTTCCAGTGACAGCAGGCACAGGCGCCCGTCTCTTCTTACACGTAAAGACACAATATCCCCCACCCATCTGCACCTTGCAGACAAGAATCTTTGCCATGAAATTAAATGGGATGAAATCATGGCGCTGAAAGCACTTAGTAATAGGAGAAATGGCTGGAACGGTGGCTTTCACACTTCAAGTTTCTCTTAAGAAACAGATGTCTTTTTTCCAAATAAAAATCTTACTGGACACCCATGATCAATCTGCTCCCAGGATGTTGCCTCTGGAAACATCTCACATGTCCAAAACCAACCTCGGGTCTCACCACCCTCTTCGAGCTGCTGCCCCCCTTAGTTCTGACCTGCTCTCCTGCCAAGGTGCTCAGGCCATCACAGAGAGCCGCACCGACCCATGCCCTCCCCAGGCCTCCGGGCTTCTTCAACAGATGCCCTTCTGTCCTCAGGTCCCCATCGCCCAACCCCCTCTTGTCAACTGCCACTCATCTGGAGTCTGCAGCAGCCCCTACCTTGTCCCCCCAATCACACCCACCCCCTTTCCAATTCCACATGCCTGGGCCAGGATGGAACCACGGAGGTTCACACACACAACTGTGTGCAGCCTGACAAATTTGTCTAGACCGACATACCTGTGTAACCAGCACCCAGACTGAGAAGCAGAACATCGCCAGCATTCTGAAAGCCCACCCTCTGCACCCTCCCTGACACCCTGTGTCTCCCCCAGGGCACCCATCTCCTGACTGCCAACACTGTTGACTCATTTCACCTGTGTTTGAACTCTGTATGCACGGATTCATACCGTGTGTACTATTTTTTGTCTGCCTCAGCGTACTCATCCCTGTGTTTGTGAAATCCATCAGTACCTCCGTGTGTCCCCAGGGCTTGTTCATTTTCATTGCTGAATAGTATTCCAGCATGCAATTACATCATGATTTATCTGGTCAAGTTCTGAGAGGCATTTGAGTGGCTTGTGGTTGTCCAGAGAATAGTTGTCCAGCTGTGTCTTTGGTGCCCACACGTGTGCATCTCCTGTGGACACTCGCCTTGGTGAGGAGTTACATCCCTGTAAGGTGTGCATATGTTCACAGGGCCATTTTAAAAAAAGTTTTCAAATGGTTTATTTAGAAAGTAAATAAGAGAGAGAGAAGGAGAGAGAGAGAAGAGATTCACCTCCCCTTTCTTAGCCAAAGCTAAGAAAACATGGCAGGGATAGTTCCAACAGCCACATGGAGATAGCAGAGTTTAACAAAGCAATGGCCTCACAGGGCCATGTTGTTAAGCATAATCTTATGGCAGCGCTCCCTGGCTTAAACCCTTCATAGATTCCCACTGCATTTAAGATAAAGCCCAAACTCTCGCTCAGCCCTCAAAGGCCTTGTCTGCCCTGCCATCTCTGACCCTCCCTCCCTGACTGGAACCTGCCTGTGCAGATAGCTTTCCCACCACAGGACCATCCCTCCACTCATGGAGACTGCCAAGCCCTCTCTCTGCCAGAAAGCCCACCTACCTGAGGGGCTGCAGTGTCCAGCCTTTCCTTCATGTCTGAGCTGAAACAGAATCTCCTGGAGAAGGAATCTCCTGGAGAAGGCCTCTCCTGATCCCATCTGAAATCAGCTGGCGGGGACATCTCCCCCTGCACAGTTTATGATGGCATAGCCATGATTTGCTGGCTGTTGGTCGCTGCCTCATCCAGCATCATAAGACAGATACCATCAAGGTCTCTACCATATCCCTCACACTAGCAGCATGCAGGAACACAGCAGGTGCTCGATAGATGTCAATGTGGACCAGCAAAGAGACAAGGTCTAGAAGGCACGTAGGGCCCAGGGTAAACCCCGGCTCCATAACCCTTGTACCCTGAGGCAAGTTGCCTAAACCCTCTGGGTCTCAGATTCCTCCTCTGAGTTCTGTCCTGGGCAGATGAGAGTTGTGAGGACCGAGTGGGAACACGTATGTGTGCACTGTCTAGCCCCTGCTGGGCACGGGGCAATGCTTGGTAAGTGATGGTTTTTTTTTTGTATCAGCATACCAGAGTTTCCCCAGGGGCAGGTGCTATTCTCAATCCCATCTCACAGATAGAGAAACTAAAAAGCTGAGGCCAGAGAGGTTACGTTCCTCACCCAATAGCTTTGGCTCTAGCACCTAGGTACCCTCTGCTATGGAACTGACAGTAGCGTGTGATGGTTCAATCTAAAAGACAAAGGAAGGGGCAGTGGGGGCTCCCAACAGCCACCCCCACATCCATCCATCTATCCCCACAAAACCCTAAGGCGGGGAACTCAGTGTGGAAACCACTGGGTTACACAAACATCCGTGGTTATTAATAGCCATAGAGAAAAAAAACAGAAAGATCGTGATTGCATAAAAATGTTAAACTTCTCTATGACAAAAGACACCACAAACAAGGCCAAATGAGAAATGAGAGCAGGGGGAAAAAGATTTAAACTTCACGTGACAAGGCTCACTATCCCCGGTGTGAACACACGCCTGCAAGTTAACCGGTAAAAAAATAAAAGAATAACTCAGTGGGAAAATGGGCAAAGAATATGAACAGTTGACAGAAAAGGGAAATAAAAATAGGCGACAAACACATGCATAAGTAGGGAGATGAGGACTAAGTCCCGAGCTTGCACGTGCCTCCTAATATTGGCAAAAATAAAAACACATTGGTAACGTTTATGGCTGATGGGGGCAAGAAAAAACCAGCTCCATCATACCCGTTGTGGGCTGTAAAAAAAAAAAAAAAATGACTGCCTGTTAGGAAAGATTTTCAAAATATTAGGACAAAGTAAACGTATGACAACTCTCAGAAATGAAAGTAATACCATGAGCGAGCTAGCATGAATATTCTTGCAACATCTCTACAACAGCGAGAACCGAGACACACAATAGCATAGTATGTGGTCATTCAAGCAAATGAAGTGGTGTCATGTGTGTCAACTCACAGTTATCTCCAAAATGTATGACGTGAAACAAAGGTGCTGAAGGATAATGCCTATGGCTTGATACCATTTTTATAGAAAACGAACAAAATGCACATACCCAAATGGCACCGAATATCTAAACAAACAAACAAAAAAAGGCAGGGAAATCAATTTTCCAACGGCCGTGTGTCAAGAGAGCTGGGTCGGAGGGTGTCAGCTTGGCTTCCGAGCATCTTGTGTCGGGATTGTGGCAATGAGCGTGTGTGCTGGTCAAGATATTAATTAGTAGCCGGGCTCGGTGGCTCAGCCTGTAATCTCGCGCCTTTGGGAGGCTGAGGTGAGTGGATTGCCTGAGCCCGCGGGTTCGAGACCCGCCTGGGCAGCGAGACCTCGTCTCTACAATAAATCAAAAAATTAGCTGGGCGTGGTAGCACGCGCCTGTAATTCCGGCTACTTGGAAGGCTGAGGCA
>NW_007250879.1:20697-53043 GCF_000164805.1 Carlito syrichta
TGGCCGCTCCCGGCCACCGCAGCCTTGACCGGCTGGGCTCCGGCGATCCTTCCGCCTCAGTCTTCCGAGTAGCTGAAACTCACAGGTGCGCGCCACTACGCCCGGCTAATTTTTTGATTTATTGTAGAGATGAGGTCTCGTCTGCCCAGGCGGGTCTCAAACCCGTGGGCTCAGGCAATCCACTCACCTCAGCCTCCCAAAGCGTGGGATTACAGGCTGAGCCACCGAGCCCAGCTAAATCATTGTTTTTAAAAAGAAAAATAAGCTCTGAATATGCCAGACAGGCACATGGCAACAAGTTTAAAAATGAAGCAAGTCTCCTCTCCCATCATTCCCACCACAACCCAGCCCAGCTCTGGAGGGCAGCAGGACCACCCAATTCCTGTGTCTCCTTCCAGAGATGTTTCATGCTTACGTCAGCATGCACATGTACATACAGTATTCTATTGCACATAATGTCTTCACACACACATGTTCATCGAGGAGATGCCTCTCCATCTTCCCAGCCGGGAACTGTTAGACACAAGGCGGTGGCTCATCCTGCCCAAGGAGCCAAATCTCCCCCAAGGGAGGTCTGTGCTCCATCCATGCATCCATCTGTTTGTCCGTCCACCAGTAGCGTCAATGAGTATGTCCTGAGTGCTTTGTCAGTGCCGGGTGTTGGGTATACGCTGGAGATAAAGAGGTGAGAAGATTAGGGCCTTGCTCTCACCACAGACCTCTCAGTGGGGGTGGAAGGCATTATGTGGAAGAAAACCACAAACTTCAGCTAATGAAACACGCCATGGGGAGATGCCTTCTTAGTTAAGAGGGGGAAGGAGGGGAAAGGGGAGAGGAAGAGGGAGCCTATTTTGTTTGATGTATTTTTATTTTTATTTTTGAGTAGGAGTCTCACTTTGTCACCCAGGCTGGAGTGCAGAGGCACACTGCTTATGGCCACTATAGCCTCGACTGCTGGGCTCAGGCGATCCTTCCATCTGAGTCTTCCAAGTAGCTGGAACTACAGGTGTGTGCCACCACACCCAGCTAATTTTTAAATTTTTATTGTAGAGATGAGGGCTTGCCATATTGCCCAGGCTGGTCTCGAACCCCCGGGCTCAGGTAATCCTCTCATCTCGGCCTCCCAAAGTGAGCCACCATGCCTGGCCGAGAGAGCCTATTTGAGATGGGTGGCCAGGAGATCTCCCTGAGGAGGGGATGGCTAAGTCAAGCCCTGAATGACACAAGACGCTCACGCTTCTTGCCCTGCTGGCTTTGTGATGAGATGGAGTAGTGGGCAGTGCCTGATCGTAGTGGTGACAGGGTGGACTCTGAGGTCCTGGCCATGTGTTTGGATCCCAGCTCTGCCATCAAAAGCTGGGGGAGTCCTGGGCAAATTATTTAAGCTGTCCGTGCCTCAGTTTCCTCATCTGCCACATGAGGGCATGTGAGGTCGTCTAAGAGCAGTGCCAGTCTCATAGGACTGTGTTGAAGATAATATGGTTGGGCAGTGTTGGCTGGCACAGAGAAAGTGATCACAAAATGTTAGCGTGAGGCAAAGCGTTCTTAGACATGACACCAAAAGTGTGATCTATACAAGAAAAAATTGATTAACATTTTCTTCATCAAAATTAGATCATTAAGAGTATAAACAGGCAAGTTGCAATCTCGGAGGAAATATTTGCAAATCGTATATCTCACGAAAGACTGGAGTCTAGAACATGAAAAGAACTCTTAATATTCAACATCAGAAAACAAACAGCCCAACAAAGAAATGGCTCAAAGTCTTGATCCCAAAGTGGACATGCTGATGCAAATAAGCACATGGAAAGAGATTTCACAGCAACAAGTTTAACCATCAGCAAAATGTAAAATAAAATCATGATGAGGCCAGATGCAGTGGCTCACACCTGTAATCCCAGCACTTTGGGAGGCCAAGATGGGGGGAATTGTTTGAGGCTGGGAGTTAGAGAACAGCCTGGGCAACGTAGCAAGACTCAGTCTCTACAAAATAACAATTTTTTAAAATTAATTGGGCATGTTGGTGTGTTCTTGTAGTCCCAGTGTTTTGAGAGACTGAGGCAGGGGATCACTTGAGGCCAGGAGTTTGAGACCAGCCTGGACAACATAGCAAGATTCAGTTTCCTCAAAAACTATAAAAAGTTAGCTGGGCATGGAGGTATGTGCCTGTAGTCCTAGCTACTCTGGAGTCTGAGACAGAAGGATGCCTGAGTCCAGGAGTTCAAGGTTGCAGGGAGCCGTGATCATGCCACTGGACTCCAGTCTGGGCTACAGAATGAGACCCTGTCAAAAAAAACAAACCCATGGCCCGGGCACAGTGGCTCATGCCTGTAATCCCAGCACTTTGGGAGGCAGAGGCAACAGGATTGCCTGAGCCCAGGGGTTCCAGACCAGCCTGGGCAACATGGCGAGACCTCATCTCTACATTAAATAAAAAAATTAGCCGGGCATGGTGACGCATGCCTGTAATTCCAGCTACTTAGAAGGCTGAGGTAGAAAGATCGCCCAAGCCCAGTAGGTCGAGGCTGCAGTGGCCGTGAGTGTGCCACTGCACTCCAGCCTGGATGAGACAGTGACACTCCAGCTCAAAAAAAAAGAAAAAGAAAAAGAAAATCCATGATGACATACTGCTACACACCTATCAGAATGACTCAAAAAAAGAAAGAAAGAGAAAGCCGGAAGCTCTGACAAGGACAACAGGACACGGAGGGCCCACAGCCCCACGCTGCTGCTGGGTTGCCAAGGCTGTAGCCGCCCTGAACACAGCTCTGAAAGCAACTTCTGAGAAAGCTAAACCTTTGTTTAACATATAACTCAGCAATCTCAACTCTGAGTAATTTCCCTCGAGAAATGAAAACTCCCATTCACTCAAGAACCTGTACACAAGCGCGTGTGGCAGCTCCAGTCACAATCACCAAAACCCAGATGCAGTCCAGGTCCTTAAGTGGTGGGAGCCAGCCCTAGAAATAACCCTAGAAAGCCCCATGAGAGATGGACACACCGCCCGCTGCACAACCACCGGATGAAGGAGCCAGTCCAAGGCCCGTGTTCCAGGTTCCATTTCCACAACATTCTTAAAGGAGAAACCAGAGTGAGGGAGACCAGATCGGAGGCTGCCCAGGGCTAGGGCCAGGGATCGGGCAACTCGAGGAGGTGTGGGGGTTGCTGGAACGGATCTACATTCTGGCCATGGTGGTCACATCAATCTACACAGATGTCAAATTCTTACCACTGTACATGCAAAAGCATCCATCTTACTGCATGTTTGTTTTCAAAGAAAACTAGAAAGCAGCCGTGATATTGTCATTCTGACTCAGCCGCTTTCCACGGTCCCTCTTCCCTCCTTTGCCTCATCCTCTGCAACCAGGAACTCCATAGAGAGGGGCGCTTTACCCCTAAATATGAAGGCAGCCTGCATCATGTGGGAGTTACTCTCAGCACAAGGTGATCTGCTTTTTGGGGGAAGAAGCGGCGGGGAGGAACCGCTGCAGACATGTGAGAGTCAGAAGAATCTCGCCCCTCGGGAATCCCACCCTCTGGAATTAGCAACTTTGGAGAAACTTCCACACGGCCATTGTGTAGACAGCTGTTTCGTCAGGGGAAGACGGATTGTTGAGGAAGCCAGGAAGGCCCTGGGAGCACGACCTTGAAGGGTTGACATCTGGGACGCCAGACTGCTCTAGGATCAAGTCACAGCATTTCAGGGCTGGATGGAGCCTCGGGGTGATCCGGTTCATTTCAGGTCATGCAGTTCCTTCCCATCCCTCTCAGCCAACACCCCCAACACGGCCTGTGCTGTGGCTTCCTCCCCACGCCCTTGCCCTGTGTCCCATGCCACTTCCCCTTTGCCACCGCTGCTTGGATCCTTCGGCCAACAAACCACGCAAACCTTTATTCCCTCTTCCCCTTCATCCTAAAGTACTAACTGAGCACCTCCTATGTGCCAGGCACTGGACTGAACTGAGGGAGACCTTGTTGAGCAAGGTACACACAGTTCCTGCCCACTCCAGGGAGAGGCAGAACTTATCACAACACGAATCCAGCTCCCACTTCTGTCTCGACAGTGAGAAGCTGAGGCAGAGGAGTGCACAGTGGGCGAGATGAGCCTGGCCACGTGGGGCTTTCCAAGGAACGCGCTGTGCAACAGATGACTACAGAAGGGTGGGACTCCATGATCAGAGGGAGGTCAGGGCACTTGAGGCAGAGGGAGCTGCATGGGTAGAAACCCGGGGTCAGGTGGCTTAAGGTACTGCAGGGACACACAGTGGACAGGGTGCCGTGACAGCGCCCCAGAGAGATGTTTTGGGGACCTTAGCCACTGGCCCTGCAGCCTCCCTTCCCTGTCCCCAGGGACACTTCACGGGAAGCAGCACATTTCCTATAGGGCGCAGGATGTGGGGTCTGGAGTTAGACCTGTCTCCAGCCCAAACGGCCCATGACTTACTCCCCCCATGTCCCACTTTTTCCACCTGCAAAATGAATGTGAAACGATGGCATGGCCTTCAAGGGTTTGAGGATGGACGGAGACAACCCACATGGAGTCAGGGAGAGACAGATCCCAGCAGACACCTCTCAGGGCTCAGGCATGGCAGCCGGGCCACTGCTCTTGCTATTATTGATATTCCCAGAGGTGCAGGCCTGGCTTGGAGGCAGGTCTCTGCGTGGCTAACAGAGAGTCAACAGAGCAGGGAGGGTCTCCCAGGCCCAGACTCCTGTGGGCGAAGATCTGGGCAATGACTCACTAGGACATTCCTTGAACCTGCCAGGTGACTTTTGGGAGTGGACTGTGCTTGCCAGTGACGCAGCAGGAGAGCGGGGAACAGCTCAGACCAGGAGTGTCCTTCGATGACAGACATGTGAGGCCAGTTGCCGTCAGACCCGTCCCTGCCTCCTGAAAGTCCAAAAGCTGGACACCCCCAGAGGATTCCAGCAATGCCTCGGGTAACGAGAGCCCACCAAGTCCTCTCTGAGCCAAGGAGTCACGGGATCTGCCTGCCCAGAAAAGCACCTTTGCTCCACAGGAGAATGCCTTCGGGCTGATAAGGCTCGCTGTGTCCAGTTATGGTATGAGCGCAAGGACGGGAGGCTATTTTTTGCCTCATGCTCTGTCTCCAGCAGGCACGGTGACATTGCGGGATCCAGACGTCCCAGCCAGGAAGGTCACGGAGCTGGAGGCCAACGAGAGCCAGGCAGGGCGAGCATCGCTCACTATCAGTCAGGGTCCAGGACCCTTCCCCACTGTGGAATCCGGGACCTCAGCTGCTGTGCCCAAAACTCCTGTGGAACTGATTGCCCCGGACTGGAGTCTGGTGGCAACTGTCTATTTTTAGCCTCTGATTTCTCAAGAATGTGAGGGTGGGCCCTTGCTGAACTTGGGGTGGGGGGTTGATGTGGGGGAGGAGGGGTGGGAGGAGAAAGAGGAACTCCAGGGCTAGAGGGCAGGGAGCACATAATTCCAGCCCTGTGACAGCCCGCAGCAGGGACAGGCCATGTCCTCTCCATCTTGGCCCACCCACTCAGGGCCAGGATGGGTTCATGGAGCCCCGTGCCCCTTTCCTTCTTCCCCAGAGGCCTGGGAATCACTGGCTCTCCAGTCATCTCCCAGCCACCCCGTGCTCACAGTGCCTTGGCATCTTGTGTTCAGCGGGCACGACGACTCCTCAACGCCTCCCCCCGTCCTGCCTCTGCAAAGATGTCCCGGGCCCCTGTCCCTGTACCTGCCTGGCACCATGTAGGCACTTGATAAGTATGGGTAGTCTGAGATGGGTCTTTCTGCCTCTCCTGCAGGCAAGAATCTGAATAATGGAAGAACCAGTAAGGGGAAGCGGTTTGGCCACTCGAGTTGCTGTCCCAGGTCGCTGTCTTCTGGGACGTTCTCTAGGAGCCTAAGGGAGATGCACTTGGTTCTTCTTTCCTCTTCAGTTCTACCTCCACTTTCCCTTGCCCCTCTCTCCAGGACGCCCAGGCTCTGCCCATAGCCTGCGGTGTGGGGCTGAAATCCTGGCTGTGACCTAGGGCAAGGCGCCCACTCCCTGCAAGAGATCCTATAGCTTCCTGGAGGAGGTGGGCTGCTGTGAAGACACAAAAGAATGTATGTAAGATGGTGGCACCCAGTAGGTGCTTAATAAATGGTGGTGGTTGTTGTCATTCAATAAATTATTACGGAAAACCAAACTTTTTTTACCATCTTTCGCCCTGTGCCTGGTCTTTCGTATTTGCACAGTGCTTTCGTGGTTCACAAAACACGTATCTACCCATCAGTTCAGTGGACCCCCACGCAGCCCCTAGAGAAGGGCCACTTCATTGTTGCGAGATGATCGTGTCACATTATACAGATTAAGATACTTGTGCTCCAGAAAAATGTAGGCCTGTCCTGTTCACCGCTGAGCTGACAGCGCCTCACCAGGGCCCAACAGAACAAGCAAATCCTTTGGGAAAATGGCCTATGTGATGTCAACCTGCATGCCCCTCACCCTCTCCTCATCCGGAAAATGGGATTAAGACCCGAGGACATACAAAGGACACTCCAGTTCCAGAATTCACTACATGTGAACCCTCACCCCTTCTTTCTGACTGTACGTACTCCCAGGAGTATGATGGGAAATGCCTCTGGCAGGGAGATGGAGCAGTTCAGTCCCTGTAGATCCTGGGCTAGAGTCTCCTGTCCTCACGTTGTGAGTCCTGGGACAATGGCTTCTCCAGCTGGGAGCTAAGCCTGTGGGTGGTTGTGGGAAGCTAATCCCAGAGGGAGGGGTAAGGGTCCAGGGTACAGATGGAGATCCCTCAAATCTTGACAGCACAGGAAGATAGCTCTTCAGACCTGGAAGAGGTGGGGTGGGGTGGATGAAAATTTAAGGGAAGATTAAAACGTGCAACCCCTTTTGAGGTTAAAAAATACCCATCATTTTATTAATGTAGAGACATAAGAATGTATTATAGGGCTGGGCCTGGTGTCTTAAGCCTGTAATCTCAGCACTTTGGAAGGCTGAGGCAAGAGGATTGCCTAAGCTCAGAGGTTCGAGACCAGCCTGGGCAACTTGGTGAGACCTTGTCTCTACTGTACATCAAAAAATATGGGCATGGTAGCATGGGCCTATAGTTCCAGCTACTTGGAAGGCTGAGGCAGAAGGATCGCCTGAGCCCAGCAGGTTGAGGCTGCTGTGGCCATGAGCTGTAGGCATGCCACTGCACTCCAGCCTGAGCGATAGAGTGAGACTCCAACTCAAAAAAAAAAAAAGTATCATAGGCCAGGAGTGGTGGCTCATGCCTGTAATCCCAGCACTTTGGGAGGCTGAGGAGGGAGAATCGTTTGAACCAGGGAGTTAGAGACCAGCTTGGGCAACATATCAAGACTTCACTTCTAAAAAAAAAAATTACAAGAAATTAGCCAGACATGGTGGCACAAGCCTGCAGTCCCAGCTACTCAGGCAACTGAGAGGGAAGGATCGTCTGAACCCAGGAGGTTGAAACTGCAGTTAGCCGATTGTGCCACTGCACTCCAGCCTGGGCAACAGAGTGAGATCCCAACTCAAAATATAAAATGTATTAGTTTAAGTTGATTTCTTCTGCAAATTATCACATAAGTATATTACATTTCAAAGTGCAATTCTTTAGAAAATAATCATATATCTGTGGTTTATTTTTAATGTTGAATTAAAAACAAGAAAAAAAGCAAATGGCCAGACAAGGTAGCTCATGCCTATAATCCCAGCACTTTGGAAGGCAAAGAGAGGATTGCCTGAACCCAGGGGTTCAAGATCACCCTGGGCAACTCGGTGAGATCTTGTCTCTACCATAAATTTTAAAAAGTAGCTGGGTGTGGTGGCATGCACCTGTAGTTCCAGCTACTTGGAAGGCTGAGGTAGAAGGATCGCCTGAGCCCAGCAGGTCAAAGCCACTGCACTCCAGCCTGGGCATCAGGGTGAGACTCTGACTCAAAAAAAAAAAAAAATCTTAAAAAAAAAGGGAACTATAGCTGTTACATTTGAGGTAATGTCTTCAGTCTGCTTGTCGATGAGAAACAGAGGCTGCCCGCACCTGGTGCTAACATGTGGGCACTTAGGTTTATAAACAGAGACCTCACGTTTTCAGGAAAGTTGTGAGGCTGTGTAGGAGGGAAAAACCCCACTGAAGAGAACTGATGACACTTGTCTCTTAGAGTATATCTCATTGTTGTAAGTGTACCTGTCATGGCTAGTAACTGTAAATCACATTTCCCTCCAAACAGTTTTCGATTCTTTTCTGTTCTGGACTGGGCTCGCTATGCTACAGAAAGGGAGCCAGGGTGGTGACCACAGCTGGTCTTTTCTGAGTACATGCTGTGATGGGGCGCTGTCTCCAGGGCTTTACATGCCTACATTCATGTAATCCTATGACAGCCATGAGCCACCATGCCTGGCTCAGAGCAACTCTAAATTCTTTAAACTTTCATTTTGAAACGATTCTTCCTTTAATATCTTTTATAGATTACGAGGCCACAGGGGCAAGAAAAAGCCAATGTCCAATTCCCACCCAGTTCTATGTTTCTTAAACATATTCAGCCTAATCTTCCTTACCAGAAAGCAGAAAAGCAAGACCGAATTTCTGGTCCTTCCTGTTTGTTCCTTCAACTTGTCCTGGGCTCTGGACCCTGCAAAAAGCGCCAGGACCAAGGCTCTGTCCTCATGTGCTCACCTGCTAGTGGGTGACAACTGATAACAATTAAGATTGTGGTGACTGTAGAAATGCCCTGATGGCGGGGTGTGGCGGTGGCTGACGCCTATAATCCCAGCACTTTGGGAGGCAGAGGTGAGAGGATTGCCTGAGTCCAGGGGTTTGAGACTAGCCTGGGCAACTTGGCAAGACCTTATCTCTACAATAAATCAAAAAATGAGCCAGGTGTGGTGGAGCATGCCTGTAGTTCCAACTACCTGGAAGGTTGAGGCGGAAGGATCACCAGCAGGTCGAGGCTGTGGTGGCCATGAGTGTGTCACTGCACTCCAGCCTGGGCAACAGAGTGAGACTCCAACTCAAAAAAAGGAATGCCCTGATGGAAGTCCCTGGGTCACATAGTTTGGCAATGCCGGTGCCAGCCAGGCCCCTGCCTGCTGGGGCTGGGGCGTGGACAGGAACACACCCACCAACACAGGTGTGAAGCTTTCTAGAGGAAGCCTGAGAAAGGAGGCAGTGAGCCCTCAGTCTCAGCAGGTGCCAGGGCCGCAAGGAGAGGCTGATTCCTCAGTGGCTGGCACCTAGGCCGCCCTGCCCTTGGTGCCCGGAGTTAAGCTGACACAAGTGACAGCCTCCTTCAAGTCCTTCTCACGGTTGAGTTTCAGACGCCGCTTCAGGAGAGCAAAGTCTACCTGTAGTGTTTGGACAACTTATCTTGAATATTTTATCTTGGGGATTTATGCTTTTCAGTTTTAATTTCTGTGAGGAACCAAAAAAGTTCTCTGAATAAAATGGACACTAACCTTAGCCTGCACCACTAAGCCTGCCCGGCAGGAAGGATGGGGCGGAGGCCACCTCCTGCTGTGATCCTGTTCACAGAAATGTCCCAAGAGACCTGGGGTTCCTGGAGCCCCTCCCATCCACACCGCCAGCCAGTCCCCACAGTCTTGCCACAGGGGAGAAGGACATACGTGCCTGTGCAGGGCTTCAGGACTCCAAACCCGTGCTCTCCTGGCCAGCCCAGTGTTTCTGGCCTTCTGGCATCAAGCCCTCCCTCCAGACTTTTGCCGTGGTCCCATATCACCTGTATCGTTATCTGCTTCATTGTAAGAGTGGCCCGTTTTTTCCCCTTAGCTTAAATGCCTCTGTTTAAAAGCAAAACTTGCTATTCCTGGCATAATCGGAGTCTGGTTTTGCTGACCATAAACAGAGGCAGCAACCATAAAAATAAATGCAGCAAAATGCCAGTAAGTCCTGCTTGCATCATGGCTGCTGCCGCTCTGGGCCTGCGGCCCACACTCGCTCTGTAGAAAAGGGGGCTGAACAGGAGCAGCAAGGAGCCGGCGCCGGGCCAGCACGCAGGAGGCTCTTTTTGGAGGACCGCGGGAGAGATGAGGAAGGATGGACTTTCTCGCTGGGCACCCACGCCGGGCCATGCCCATCTTGGACACCGCCTGCCAGCAGCGCGCCTCACCCTTGGGACACGGCCAGGGCAGAACCTCTCTCAGGGAGGGTCGCCCTTGGCCCTGAGCTTCCTCTGCCGGCTCCCAGCAGCTGCCCCCACAGCCACCCACCTTCCTGGAGCCTGTCCTTCGAAAGTCCTCCAGCTCTGCCTTTCCACAGTGGGTTCCGGGCTCCATCCTGCCTGCCCCTGCCCCATCACCAGGTCCCTTCTACCCCAAGCCCTCTGTCTCAGCCAGGTCACAGGCCCGGCTGCAATGCTGCAGTCTCCACCCCCCCCAGCCAGGTTCCCTCTGTTCCCCCAGTGCATTCTCCATTCCTGCCCAGGTGCCTTCTACAGCCCGGGGCGGATCCCCATAGCTTCTCCTGCTGCCCTCAGGATTACATGCTTCCTCCCTGGGAGCACCAAGACCCAGCCTTCCCTGCCCACCCTGTCCACCCTGCCCTGGCCCCACCTCACCCACTTCCCTCCTCCCCACCCACCTCCTTCTCTGTGTCCCACCATGCCGGGCTCCCTCCGCTTCTGGACTGTCTCTTGACTTGGGATTTCACAGATAAGGTTCCCTCTGCTGGAAACACCTCTTTTCTCGTCACTCGCACATTCTTCCCATCTCAGGGAAACACCACTCTCCTGGCAGCCCCGACTGGCCCCCGGAGGCCACGCATCCCACGGCCCTGCCTTTTCTCCACCTCTTATCTTCAACGGGCACTGCCTGTGTCTCTTTCACACAGTGCCCAGCACAGCCAGCACAGCGTGGAAGTCAATGCCTGTAGACCAGACAGGGTTGTTAATTCCCTGCCCTGTCAGTTCCCAGCCCTTTCTCTATCTGTCCCACTCTACCTCTTGACCTAATTAAATTCTTTTTTTTTTTTGAGTTGGAGTTTTACTCTGTCACCCAGGCTGGAGTGCAGTGGCACACTCACGGCCACCCCAGCATCGACCTGCTGGGCTCCGGTGATCCTTCCTCCTCAGTCTTCCAAGTAGCCGGAACTACAGGTGCACGCTACCATACCTGGCTAATTTTTTATTTATTGTAGAGACAAGTTCTCACCAAGTTGCCAACTTGGGTCTCAAACCCACTGGCTCTGGCAGTCCACTCACCTAGGCCTCCCAAAGTGCTGGGATTACAGGCTGAGCCATCAAGCCTGGCCAACCTAACTAAATTCTAACCCCCTGACCTGACATTCCAGGTCAACCTGCCTCTCCCATGAAGCCACCAGAATCACTCCAACTCACAGACCACCTTCCACCTGTTTGTGGAATGAATGGATGAGACAGTGCATGTAATAAAAGGGACACAGTCAGAAAATGGTGCCATTTAAACCCCAAGCCCACAGCCGGGCCCAGGCAGCCTCAGGACCTTCAGCCCCAGCGCTGGCCAGGACTTGGGTCACAGTTGTCGCCTTGTGGACCAGACCACACTTTTTAATAGGGAAGGTACAATTCCTCTCAATGACAAATAAATCTCTGTACTAGCTCCTTCCTTAGCCAGAAGAGACGACAGACTGAGATTGCAAGGTCTTTCTTTTTCTTTGCAGTAAGTGGTGAGATCCTGAGAATGTCGCTTAAAAAAAAATTATTTGGCTCTGAGAATAAATAATCATTGCACATTATACAAAATTCAAAAGGTCTCTGGTCTTTCCTTAGCATGCCACAGTAATGAATCTTTTTGTATTTTTTGTAGGGATGAAGTCTCACTATATTGCCCAGGCTGGTCTCGAACTCCTGGCCTCAAGAGACCCTCCCACTTCAGCCTCCACAACGCAGGGATTACAGGCATGAGGCACCACGCCCAGCTACACAGGCATGAACCTTCACATGTGTAAGGAGTAAGGTGGACGTGAGGAAGGAAAATCCGCTGCTCAGAATGAGACCTTGGGGGAAACTGCCTTTCTGGGGGTCGCCTGACAGGTGGGTACTAAGCGCCCAGGGCCAAGCACCCAGATGGAGAGCTGGGGTCTGCAGAGGAGGAGGCCGGGAAGGAGGCTCGGGCCCAGGCAGCCTCAGTGCCTTCAGCCCCAGCGCTGGCCAGGACTTGGGTCACAGTTGTCACCTTGTTGACCAGACCACACCAAGGCAAAGTTGGCTGAACCCATTCACTGGAGAGGGAGAGTTTGGGGGGCAGACAAGGAGAGACAGTTGTAGTTGCATTGGAACTGAAATAGCCTCAGGGAAGGCAGGAACCCAAGGGCTGGGGACACAGAAAGGACAGAGGCCCCTGTAGCTTGCAGAGTCATTTGAAGGGCATTGGGCTTCCCACATGGGAGGTACAGGGCATCAACTTTGTTGAATCTCCGGACACATGACTTGAGCTGGCCTGGGGTTACGAGGAGCCTTGCCTTGTACCAATGTCCTGGCTGGGCCCCAGAGACACTCTGGGGCCAGGTGCCAGCCTCAGCTCTTGTTCCACTTACCACCCAATTTCAGTGAGCTCAGCACTGAACCCATTTTTTAAAAAATTGGGGAGCACAGTGGCTCATGCCTGTAATCCCAGCACTTTGGGAGGCCGAGGTAAGGGGATTGCCTGAGCCCAGGGGTTTGAGAACAGCCTGGGCAACTTGACAAGATCTCATCTCTACAATAAATCAAAAAATTAGCCGGGCGTGATAGTGTGCACCTGTAGTTCTGGCTACTTGGAAGGCTGAAACGGAAGGATCCCCGGAGCCCAGCAGGTTGATGCTGGGGTGGCCATGAGTGTACCATTGCACTCCAACCTGGGCGACAGAGTGAGACTCTGAGTCAAAAAAAAAATGAAAAAATGAAAAATAAACACATTCACCTCATTGTACAACTTCTCCACCATCCATCTCCAGAACTTTCCGTCTGGTAAAACCGAAACTCTGTGCCTCATCACCCCGCCCCTGCCAAGGGTCCCAGCAACCACCAAGTACTTTCTATTTCTAGGACTTTGACTCCTCTGAGTACCTCACAGAGGCAGAAATCACTCAGTGCTTGTCTTTTTTTGCAGCTGGCTTAGCATAATGTCCCGAGGCTCATCTATATTGTAGCATATGTCAGAATTTCCTTCCTTTTTTTTTTTCCTTTGTAAAAGCCAGGAGTGCTGCTCAAGGCGTTTCCTTCCTTGTTTGACTAAGGACCGTTCCCTTGTAGGGACAGGCCACGTTTTGCTTATCCGCTAATTAATCGATGGGCACTTCCCATCCATTGGTTACTTCTACCTCTTGGCCACTGTGAACCATGCCACCAGGAACATGGGTGCACACGTGTCTCTTTGAGACTTTTGAAGTCTATACTCAGCTATTTTTAGCTTTTTGAGGAATGATTCTACTGTTTTCCACACAGCTGCCCCATTTTACATTCCCATAAACAGTGCTCAAGAGTTCCAATTTCTCCACATCCTCACCAGCACTTGTTGTTTTGTTTTATATTGTTTTGATAGTAGCCATCCCAATGAGTGTGAATTGGTGGTATCTTAGTGTGTGTGTGTTTGAGTCGGGGTTCCATTCTACTGCCCAAACAGGAGTGCAGTGGCGATCCTCCCACCTTCGCCTCCAGAGTAGCTGGGACTATAAGTGTGCGCCGCCACACCTGGTTAATTAACAAAAAAAATTTTTTTGTGGAGATCAGGTCTTGCTATATTGCTTAGGCTAGTCTCGAACACCTGGCCTCAAACAGTCCTTCTGCCTCACCCTTCCAAAGTGCTTGGATTACAGGAGTGAGCCATCTGTGCCCAGCCCTCAATGTGGCTTTGATTTGCATCTTCCTAAAGATTAATGATGTTGAGCTTCTTTTCATGTGCTCACTGGTCATTTGTGTATCTTTTTTAGATAAATGTTTACTTAAGTCCTTTGTTCATTTTTTTTTTTTTTTTGAGTCAGGGTCTCGCTCTGTCATCCAGGCTTGAGTGCAGTGGCATGATCATTGCTCACTGTAGCCTTGACCTCCTCCAGCCTCAGCCTTTGGAGTAGCTGAAACTAAAGATGCATGCCATCATGCCCAGCTAATTTTTTAATTTTTTTCTGTAGAGATGAGGTCTTGCTATGTTGCCCAGGTTGGTCTCAAACTCCCAAGATCAAGCGATCCTCCCACCTCCGCCTCCCAAAGTGCTGGAATTGCAAGGCATGAGCCACTGCACTCAGCCTCCCCTGCTCATTTTTTAATTGAGTTGTTTGGTTTTTTTTTGTTGTTGAGTTTTAGGAGTTCTCTATATGTTCTGGATATTAATCCCTTATCAGATATATGATTTGCAAATATTTTTCCTAATCTGTGGGTTGCCTTCGTACTCTGTTAATAGCATCTTTTGATGTACATTTTAAATTTTCACGTAGCCCAATTCCTATATTTTTTCTTTTGTTGCCAATGCCCCAGAAGTTCAAGAAATCACCACTAGGCGTAGTGGCTCATGCCTTTAATCCCAGCACTTTAAGAGGCAGAGGCAAGAGGATTGCCTGAGCCCACGGGTTCAAGACCAGCCTGGTCAACATGGCGAGATCTTGTCTCTACAATAAATCAAAACATTATCTGAGTATGGGGCACGCACCTGTAGTTCCTGCTGCTTGGAAGGCTGAAGTGGAAGGATCACCTGAACCCAGTAGGTCGAGGCTGCATTGGCTGTGATCATGCCACTGCACATCTGCCTGGGTGACAGAGTGAGACTCTGACTCAAAAAAAAAAAAAAGAAATCACCACCAAGTTTCAGGTCATAAACCCGACTTGGTGGCAGTCCACGGCATCCTCACCAAGAGGAGGCTTCCTGTCTACTCCCTCACCCAACACACCACACAGAGCAGGTGGAGCAGTCCCCAGGAGAGGGACACACTACCCGGGCCACCGGGAGCCTGGGGTGCTGGCCTGTCCCGCTCACAGTGTGCTTCTGGGCGACCTTGGAGTTCAGCCCTCTACTCAGTGTCTGCTACCTCCATACCCCTCCATTCACAGCTCGAGCAGCCACAGTGTAGTCTTTTTTTTTTTTTTTTTTTTTTGAGTTGGAGTCTCACTCTGTTGCCCAAGCTGGAGTGCGGTGGCATGCTCATGGCCACCCCAACGTCGACCTGCTGGGCTCCAGCGATCCTTCCACCTCAGCCTTCCAAGTAGCTGGAACTACAGGCACGCGCTACCAGGCCCAGTTAATTTTTGATTTATTGTAGAGATGAGGTCTCACCAAGTTGCCCGGGCTGGTCTCGAACCCAAGGACTCAGGCAATCTACTCGCTTCGGCCTCCCAAAGTGCTGGAGTTACAGGCTGAATCACCGAGCCCAGTCTATAGCATAGTCTTTACGACTGTTGTATTGGCTGGACTGTAGGTGTACAAAAAAGTCCTTCCTAAAGCCCCAGACACACGAAGGCTGTAACAGCAGAGGCTGGCATTGGTGGGGGAGCCACACAGAGCCTGGTCACAGAGGCCTCGTCATTGCCAACGCAGTCTGCACTGCCTGGAACCTGCTCTGTGTCAAACACAGGTCAAAAGAGGAGGCCCTGCCCAGGCAAGACTCACCCCACCAGGCAACGACCTAGCGCCTGACTTCCTAAAGCCTCCAGGTAACTGAATTTCTGCCAAACGGATGTTTTCATTCCCTCCACAGAAAAAAAATTTGCCTAAATGACACCACTGTCATCAAAGTGTAGGAATGTGGGCTGTTGGGCGCACTGTGCGGTGACGTCAGCGCCGCCTCCCACTCCCGACATCCCTCGGTTTACGTGTTTGGTGTTAATTGCTTGAGTGGACCAGAATGCTCACGGCATATATATTAATCTGTCACTTTGCCGGGTCCAGATTTAAACCGCTGGTGTCCTGGAAGGGACAGCATCGGTCAGTAAGCCTCACCTGCTGCCTGGAGGCTCCGTCTCAGCCAGGCTATGTGTTGTCCCTTGTCATGGACCCTGAAATTCTCAAGGGGGAAGGTAAACAAATGGGCTTTCTATAACATACATCTCCTTGGAAAATAAGCCGGTGTGTGCTGGTGACAGAAGGAAGAGTAAGAGAAGACGTCGAAGTCTGTGTGCATTCAAACACAGAAGTTTCAGACCAATCATGGAGTGCAGATCGGACTCTGTGGTGGCTCATATCCTAAAGATGACAGGATCTACCTAATTCCTTAACAGTAACAAGAAAAAGCAGTTTATGGCTGGGCATGGTGGCTCACACCTGTAATCCCAGCACTTTGGGAGGCTGAAATGGGAGAATCCTTTGAGCCCAGGAGTTTGAGACCAGCTTGGGCAACATAGCGAGACCTCATCTCTATAAAAATAAAATTAAAAAAAATTAGCCGGGCACGGTGGCTCACCAGGCCCAGTTAATAGGGAGGCTTAGTCCCAGCTACTAGGGAGGCTTAGACAGAACCTGAACCCAGGAGGTCGAGGCTGCGGTGAGTCGTGATCATGCCACTGCACTCCCGCCTGGACGACAGAGTGAGACCCTGACGAAACCATTTCAAGCCATCAACTGCAACAATAACAAAAGCACCTCTGTGAGGAATAAAACAGACATAAAAGGAATGACAGAAAATGAATGAGTGGGAGAAGAAACGCCAGAGACTTTGAGAGGCATTTGCTGTGCGGTGTGAACGTCACCCTTGATGGAGGTGGGGTTCTGGAGGAAGGCGATGGCCCGACCAGAGCCCTCCATGCACTTGAACTTGAGACCGCAAGGTCTCCCGCTGTGGGTCTGGCGAAAACCAGGGGCGGCAGGAGCCCCGCCTCCCGGTCCGCCTGCTGAAGTTCTAACCCCGCCCCCCGCCCCCCACCGCCCGTCCCTCCGCAGGTGGTGTGCCATCTAGTGGTCAGAATGACTCCTGCAAGTAGCTGCCGGGGCTTCCGGCTCGGGTTTCAGGGAACCTTCTTCGTTCACTCATTCATTCGTTCAACCATGGAAGTGTATGGGATGCTGAGAATAAGATAGACAGGGCCCTTCTTTCAGAAACCCATAGTCTCGTGGGCTGAATTAAACACATAAAACTCAAGACGAGAGCTACCACCAACAGACCAAGGGAGATAAGAGAGCTGGCGGAGAGGCCCCCACGCCCAGAATTGGTGGTCAGAGAGGGCTTCCGGGAGGAAGCACCCTCAAGGCGAGGACCTGAGGGATGAGTGAGAGCGTGTGAAGAAAGGAGGGGTAGGGCAGAGACCCGAGACGCTGCTCCAGGCAAAGGGGAGGGGGTGCTTAAGAGCCAGGAATCAAGGGATCTCAAGAAGCCGGGATGGATGCTAAGCTTTATAAGGACTTGGAACTTCATGCTGGGCTGTGAGCGCCACTTCTCTCCAGGGAAAAATGGAGAAAGGCTAAGAATCTGCACTTCCCTAGACCTAGCTTGCATCTCTGATCTCTCTGCCCAGGCCCACATTAGTCTTTCATTTCTTGTTTTCTTCCCAGGCCTGAGCAACTCGTCCATGGGCCTTGGTCACTCTCTCTCTCTCTCTCTCTCTAGCCAAGAAGTTTGTCCTGTGTGGTCATTGCTCTTGGGCCAGGCAGGCCTGACAACGTAAACTCTTTTCTAGGACCCAGGTCCTTAGTGGGGAGACATTGCCTACTATCAGGGTGAGGTTTGGGGACCACACGTTTCAGAGTCCTCTGGGCATGTGTACAGGAAGTGGCCCAGGTCTTCCCAGTCCTCGTGCAGAGGAAGGTCTCCCGCACGGGTGCCTGCACACGACCTTGGAGCTCCCTCCAACAGAGGCACCAGCACTGGTCAGAGCCCAGCCCTGGGGTCTGTCCCTCTTGTGGTCGCCCGGTCCCGCCTTGCCCGGGGGTGACTCAGCTGTTTGAGCTCAGGCCAGCAACTTCACCGCCCTGAGCCATGCTTCTTACTGCTTGAAAATGAGAGCCATCATCATAAAACCAACCCGAAGGGGTTATTGAGAAGATTAGATGATATTATGCGTCTAACGAGGTTGGCATCACGTCCACCAGAAGATCGTGCCCCACAGAGGCTAAAACACGATATCAGCTGCATCCAGAACATGTTTCCGCTGTAAGGGGGCAGGGGCTCACAGCAGGCTGCAGGCTGGACGTCAGGGGTTGGATGTTACAGGGCAGGCTCTGAAGGGAGCAGAGGAGACCCAGGGGTCACAGAGAGAGGGAGAGTGCCAGCAGGCCATGGGTGTGCCTGGCGCTGGACCACGGCTCCCCAGTGCACATCGAGGGATGGAGATGAGGTCTGAAATGTGGGTAAGCCTAGCTTTGCTCCACTGCTTTTCAGGGACTCTTGCCAACTCACCAGCCAAAGCATGAGAGGGGATTTTGAGTTCATTTTACTGAAAAGGCCAGGGTAGGGGTAACTTCAGGAGTGCGAACGATGTCCTCGGGGACCAGTTCTCATTCTGTCCCTCGCTTCCCTCTATCTCAGCTCTGCTCTTGGGCCAGCTCGGTCTAGCCAGTGGCAAAGGCCAACCGGCAGCTTTGCATGTAGCCCGCAGGTGACAGCCCCAGACCAGAGACAGCATCCCCTTCAGGTAGCAGCAGCAAGAATCCTGGGCTAACACTCATGACTTCACTTGGGTCACAGGCACCTCCCTGTGGCCAGGAAGATGTTTGGATCGGCCGGACCTGTGTCTTGTGTCCAGTCTTGTATCCAGGGCTGGGCCAGCACCCACAAACTACATGGATGGAGCAGAGCGGTCCCTGAATAAAACAGGGGCCCAGTTTCTGGAGAAGGGATGGGGACAAGCCACCCAGGACATCCCCAGTCTGTCCCCATCCCATCCCTTGCTGGCCATCCCTGGGCAGCCACGGGCTTAGGCCTGGACAGGGTGCTCGTCCAGCACAGGAGGCAGGAGAAGTCTTCTCCCATGGGGAGCAGGGATACCTCAAACAGCACTTGCTGCAAAGGCAGTTCTGGAAGCAGCAGGCCTGGGATGTGTACGAGCCCGGCTGGACACTTTGTGGCCTTCAGGAGAGGCTGTGAAAGGAGAAAAAGCTGAGACCTTAAGTGGGTAGAAAGTGAGGACAGACGTCTGTAGACCGCAGGGAGCTGGCAGCCTGGTGGGGAGGGGTGACGACACAATCTGGGGTGGGGGACAATGCCTTTACTCTGTTCTCAGGCCCTTCCTTCCTCCCTGGGCACCCACAATGCCCAGACGCTCTGAGCCACGCAGGCCCCTCACACGCTCGCTCCCTTGACCTACCCATCTCTTGGACGCCTATGCACATTCACTTGAGATCGGCGCCTGCAGTGGGCCATACCACGGGGAAGGTGCAGCCAGGTCTATTTCCATGAATCCCTCACTACTTTTAACGGCGAGTCATGCATGGAGTGATCCTCCTTGTAAAATATCCCAACGATATGTTTTCTGCTGAAGCCACTTGACTGCCCCCTCTCAGTGAGCCGCACCCCACCCCCGCAAAATAACCTCAGTTGCCCATCTAGTGCACAGCTGTTGAGATATTTCTGTGTGCATATGCCCTAATTGCTCACATGCAGAAGCACACAGCTTGGGTGTTGGTGGCATTCTTTGGACAGGCCAGAAGGGAGCCCAGTTGGGAAATCTCTCTTCCACTTGCCGGTCCCCCAGCGGCGCCTTCCCACTTAGAGGGGCTGCCGGGTCAGCAGTTTTTAGGATTCCTTCCCAGACAGGCCAGGCCAGGAGCGAGCAGGACTCCTCTGTAAGGGGCCACTGCCTCAATGCTTCAGGTTCAAGGTCTCCGGTTCAGCGACTCTACCCGCCATGGGGCTGTGGAGGGGCCACGGACCACATAGGAAGGAGTGGGTGTGGTTGTGTGTCAGTAAAACTTTGTAGACACAGAAATGTGAGTTTTATATCCTTTTCACGTGTATCAGATATTCTTCTTTTTTGGGTCATTTTTCAACTATTTAAAAATCTAAACATGGATAGGTGGCAACCCGGCTTTGACTTGTTGACAGGTGATAGGCTGGCTTTGACCTGTGGGTGGGTGGCAGGCTGGCTTTGACCCATGAACTGTAGCATCCAACCCATGGTCCATGCATGTGAAAAGAAGCACGTTAGCCCTGGCACAGTGGCTCACGTCTATAATCCCAGCACTTTGGGAGGCCGAGGTAAGAGGATTGCCTGAGCCCACGGGTTTGAGACCAGCCCGGACAACTTGGTAAGACCTTATCTCTACAATAAATAAAAAAAAATTAGCCAGGCATGGTAGCGCACGCCTGTAGTTCCAGCTACTTGGAAGGCTGAGGCGGAAGGGTCGCCTGAGCCCAGCAGGTCGAGGCTGCGGTGGCCGTGAGCATGCCACTGCCCTCCAGCCTGGGCAACGGAGTGAGACCCCAACTCAAAATAAAGAAAAGAAACACATGTGAACAATCCTTTCCCAGTTTTTATACGAGGAAGCATGCTCCACACACTGCTCTGTGACATGTGTTTTTCACTTTGCCATGTATCTTAGATATCATGCCACATAAGGTCATATGGAGTTTCCTTATTTTTGCCTTTGGCATAATGTTACCTTTTATTCCACAGTAGTATATTTTACCCTAATTTCCTTAGCCAACCCCTTATTTATGGAGATTTAAGTTATCTTGGAGGGCACATCCCTTGTAGTACAGGCTTCCCCCACCAGGTAAGTATTCTAGGAACCCATTGGCATCCGTGTACCAGCTAGTGTTGTTGTGAAAGCTGCTTTTTGGCTTCAGTGAATCTTTTTGGAGATTCTTTCAGTGCTTTTGCCCATTTCATTACACGACGGGTGATTTATGAGCACACCCGCCCACCCTGGAAAACAGCATGACCCCTGAGCCCCATACGCCCTATTCACCTGATCTCTCCCCAAGTGACTTTTTTTTTTATTTTGAGTCAAAGCCTCACTCGGTCGCCCAGGCTGGAGTGCAGTGGCACACTCACGGCTACTGCAGCCTTGACCTTCTGGGCTCAGGTGATCTGTCCGCCTCAGTCTTTCAAGTAGCTGGAACCACAGGCATGTGTCACCACACCCAGCCAATTTTTAAAAATGTATTGTAGAGACGTGGGCTCACCATGTTGCTCAGGCTGGTCTTGAACTCCTGGGCTCAAGCAATTCTCTTGCCTCTGCTTCCCAAAGTGCTGGGATTACAGGTGTGAGCCACTGTGCCTGGCCCCGAGTGACTTTTTATTTCTCCAGATGAAAAAAGTCCTCAAAGGGAAACGTTTTGCTGATGTGGAAAAGGTGAAACAAGAAAACAGCAGATGAACTAAAAGCCATCAAAATTGACGAGCTCAAAACTGTTTTGAACAGTAGGAAAAGCATCTCAATAGGTGTATTGCATCAAACAGAGAGTACTTTAAAGATGACTGAAATTTAAACACGTAAGAATAAATATACAATGTATTATAAATAAATTCCGATTTTGGGGTCCTTCCCTGTGTGTATGTATGTATCTCTCTATATAACACAATTCACCCATCTTAACTGTATGATTCAATGGCTTTTAGCATATTTACAGAATTGTGTGTCCACGATCAACTTTAGAAAACTTTTATTTCCCAGAGATGCCCCATGCCCTTAGCTCTCAGCTCCGGTCCCCTTCCCCATCCCTGTCAGCTCAGATACCCACTGTCTACCTTCTGTCTCTATGGACTTGCCATTTGGACATCTATGTAAACGGAACCATGTGATGCTCTGTGAACGTTCATTCATCCCTTCCCCAGCACATGGGCATTTGGGGTGCTTCCACTTTTTGGTTATTATGATAAGGCGGCTATGAATATTCATGTGTGAGCTTTTGTGTGGAAACATGAGCGTGTTTTATTTCTGTGAAATTGCTGGGTCACCACAGTAATAAATGTCTGACCATCTGAGGATCTGCCAGACTGTTTTCTTTTCTTTTTTTTTTTTGAGTCAGAGTCTCACTCTGTAACCTACACTAGAGTGCAGTGGCACGCTCACAGCCACTGCAACCTCGACCTGCTGGGCTCAGGCAATCCTTCTGCCTCAGCCTTCCAAGTAGCTGGAACTTCAGGCGTGAACCACCACACCTGACTAATTTTTAAATTTATTTTAGAGACGAGGTCCCGCTGAGTTGTCCAGGCTGGTCTCGAACCCTAGGCTGAGGCAATCTTCTCGTCTCTGCCTCCCAAAGTGCTGGGATTACAGGCATGAGTCACTGCGCTTGATGCCAGACTGTTTTTCAAGGCAGTTGCACCATCTGACATTCCCAGCAGCCATGTATGAGGTTCCTGCATCTCCACATCTGCACCAACACTTGTCTTTTATTCTTTTATCTTTCTGTTTTTATTATAGCTATTCTAGTGCATATGAAGCAGTATTCATTGTGATATGTGTGTGTGTTGGTTTTTAGTTTATCAATTAATTTTATTTTTTAGAGACAAGGTCTTGCTCTGTTGCCCAGGCTGGAGTGCAGTGGCACAATCATGGCACGCTGCAGCCTCAACCTCTTGGGCTCAGGCGATCCTTCTGCCTCAGCCTTCCAAGTAGCTGGAACTACAGGCGTGAGCCACCACACCTGGCTAATTTTTTGAATTTATTTTAGAGACGAGGTCTTGCCGAGTTGCCCAGGCTGGTCTTGAACCCTGAACTGAGGCAATCCTCTAGCCTTTGCTTTCCAAAGTGCTGGGATTACAGATATGAGCCACTGCGCCTGATGCCAGACTGTTTTTCAAGGCAGTTGCACCGTCTGACATTCCCAGCAGCCATGTATGACGTTCCTGCATCTCCACATCTGCACCAACACTTGTCTTTTATCTTTCTGTTTTTATCATAGCAATTCTAATGCATATGAAGCAGTATCGCATTGTGATATGTGTGTGTGCTGTTTTTTAGTTTATCAATTAATTTTATTTTTTAGAGACAAGGTCTTGCTCTGTCACCCAGGCTGGAGGGCAGTGGCACAATCACGGCTCACTGCAGCCTCAACCTCCTGGGCTCAGGCGATCCTTCCGCCTCAGCCTCCCAAGTAGCTGGATCTATAGACGCGTGCCATAGACCCAGCAAGCATCTTGTTTTAATTTGCATTTCCCCAACCAGCGTGAGCTTGAATACAGGGCCATGTCTCCACTGTGGCTCTCCTCTTGGGTGACAGGGTGCTGTATCCCCCATGGTCCCCAGTGCAGAGCTAAATGTAGCAGCTCCCAGTGAGAGTTGGTAGAGTCAGGGCACTGTAACTTTGGCTGTCCTATATGATGGAAACATGCTCAAGACCCTACAAATTTCTGCAAAGTCTTCTTCATTCTCTGAGATGTAATGGTGAATATTAGACTTTCTGTCTGAACTGTATGATCTTTTAAGCCCTGAAAAACATCAGAGCTTCTCGCCTGATCTAGGAAGCAATTCTTTAGCAACCAGTGGAATGACTGACTGGAACCTGGTCTGGCTACAGCATGGGAGGGTTGCAAGCAGGCCCTAGGGTCCCGGAAAGCAGGTTCTTCTACAGATAACCTCCTGATAACATCATCCAGATGTAACTGGAAAAAATTTCTGGGTTAGTGAAAGCTCTCCCACTGTACAGAGAGGGAGACGGGGACCCAGCTAGAGAAGTGACTTTCTCCAAGTGACATCGCTGGGCAGGGGTGGAGCTGGGAGTGCAGCAGAGTCTGATTCCAGACCAGCAGTGCTTCTTTAAAACAGACCAGCAATGTTTCTTCAATTAGCCAGGCAATCACGCCTGTAATCCCAGCACATTGGGAGGCGGAAGCAAGAGGATTGCCTGAGCCCAGGGGTTTGAGACCAGTCTGGGCAACTTGGTGAAACCTCATCTCCATAATAAATCAAAAAATTAGCCAAGTCTGGTGGCACACACCTGTAGTCACAGCTACTTGGGAGACTGAGGTGGAAGGATCGCTTGAGCCCGGAAAGTCAAGGCTGCGGGCGTTAGCCATGATCATGCGACTGCACTCCAGTCTTGGCGACAGAGACTCTGATTCAAAAAAAAACAAACCACAAAATTAACTAGGTATGGTAGCTCACACCTGTAGTCCCAGCTACTCGGGAGGCTGCGGTGGAAGGATCACCTGAGCCCAGGAGGTCGAGGCTTCCATGAGCTATAACTGTGCTACGGTACTCCATCCCAGGCAGCAGAGTGAGACTCCAACTCAAAAGACAAAATAAAACAAACCCATAAGCATGCAATCAGAGGACTTGCCTCCCAACTCCTCCCTGGACTCCTTTATCCTAGCCAGAGACCATGACCTTGCCCAGAGGCAGCATGGCGTAGGGATGAAGATCGCCCTGAATTCAAATCCCAGCTCGGCAAGCAGCCAGGTCTAATAACTTTGCCCTTTGATCCTCCATGTCGGCGACCCCTTTGATATTTAATACTACTCACTTCACAGGATGCTATTCCTACTTGAGATGACCTACCTCCCAGGGTTGTGTTGGGTTTAAGAGTCTGATACGTGCCTGTAGCAAGCACCCAACAGAGCGTGGCTAGCATTTCTTCCCTCTAGCTCTGCGCTCCTTGGCTGAAGCAGCTGTGGGTATAAAGATTCATTTGTCAGTGTAGGAAATTCCAGGTTCAGATTCCACGAAGCTGGGTGGATTACGTGTCCCGGCTTTGCTATTTCATTTGGCTTGGCGCAAACTGCTTCCTTCCAAGTCACTCCTTTAATAAACCACCTTCTCTGCAGAGGAACGGTCACATCCTTATTTATCACTGCTTCAAGATTTAAAAAGAGCTGAGAACAAGCGTTTGGGCTCAGTGGTTCTGTCTGTTGGGCTGTCATTAGAATCACTTGGGACAACATTTTAGAAAGCACCAGGCCGGGTGTGGTGCTGCATGCCTGTGGTCCCAGCTCCTCTGGAGGGCGAGGTGGGAGGATCGCTTGAGTCCAGGAGTTTGAGACTGCAGTGAGCTATGATCATACCGCTGAACTCCAGCCTGGGCAATATAGTGAGACCCTGTCTCTTAAAAAAAAAAAGGGCTGGGCATGGTGGCTCAAGTTTGTAATCCCAGCACTTTGGGAGGCAGAGGCAGGGGGATTGCCTGAGCCCAGGGGTTCGAGACCCGCCTGGGCAACTCGGCGAGACCTCATCTCTACAATAAATCAAAAAATTAGCCAGGTGTGGTGGCGCACGCCTGTGGGTCCAGCTACTTGAAAGGCTGAGGCAGAAGGATCACTGGAGCCCGGCGCTCACTCAGGGTGGTGAGATTATTGGAGGGTGTTGTCTTCCTCTTTTTGCTCATCTGTGTTCCCTGAAAATTTCTTTTGCCATGTCCGCACTCCATTTATAATTAAGAACAATCACATTTCTGTTTGTGTTTCTTTAGCTGCAATGAGAGAAACCGAGGCTTTGAGGAAAGGGCAGTAAGGCCCCCTTCGTGTGGCAGGAGCCAGCCCCGTCCTGCAGCACTGTCCTTGAGAAGGGACGTGGTCAGCCGTGGGCACTGCCAGCCAGCCGCCACGGTGTGCTCTGGCATGAGTGCACTTGTTGACAGAGCAGGGGCTGAGGTCCCAGCTGGCTCTGTTGTGCACAGGACGCAGGGCAGGTCCGGCCCCTCCAGGGCCCTGGGCTGCTCACGGGGACAAGGAGGGCCTGGAGCTAGGTGACCCCTCGGGGTTCTGCTGCTCGGTTCCGGGGCTCCCCCCATGGAAGCAGTGTGGAGGCAGAAGCTGGAGTTGCACCCTCCGGTGGGAAGGCACTTGGGCATCCCTGGCATCAGCAGCTTCTGACGCACTACTAAACCCACCTCCCACTGGCTTAAGCCAAAAAGGGAATTTATCGGCTTGTGTAACTGAAAAATGAGGACTAGGCTCACACTTGGCTGGATCCAGGACAGGAGCGTGTCATCAGGCCTTGGTCTCCCTTAGTCTCTGTGTCTGTCCTCCGTTGCCTGCTCCGTCCTCAGGCAGGCTCTTCACAGCACAGCCACCAAGAGCCGCAGGCCACATGCCCAGTCTCACACCTCACCCTAGAGTCCAGTGCAGGTCCCCGTGCTGACTCTCGTGGACCGTGTTGAGTGGTGTGCCCAGCACGGTGCCGTCCACTCAGTGGAGCTGGGGGTGGGTTCTGGCCAGACCTGCTCTTGCTCCTGCCCCTAGTGGAAGGGCAGGAATGAGCGTCACTTACACCTATGGCCTGAGGCAGGGGGGCAGTTCCCCGGGGGGGCTGAAGGGGTAGGATGCTGTTGAGGAAGAAACCCAGAGAAGCCCACTCGGGTTCCCAGCATCATCGCGTGGGCTGGCTGGAAATGCATATTTACAGGCCAGTGCAGGTAGTTCTGCAGCTGATATTTAAAAAACAGAGTCCCTAGCTGGGCTCGGTGGCTCAGCCTGTAATCCCGCACCTTGGGAGGCTGAGGTGAGTGGATTGCCTGAGTCCGCGGGTTCAAGACCCGCCGGGTGTGGTAGCACATGCCTGTAGTTCCAGCTACTTGGAAGGTTAAGGCCGGAGCCCAGCAGGTCGAGGCTGCGGTGGCTGGGAGCGGCCACTGCACTCCAGTCTGGGTGACAGAGTGAGACTCCAACTCAAAAAAAAAAAAAAGAAAAAGAAAAACAGAGTCCCGCCCCTGAGTCCAGTCAGAACACCTAGGGAGCTTTTATGATACCTGGCCACACTCCCAACCAATTTTATCAGGAGAAGGAAGGGGATAGGGTCTGGGCATTGATTTTTTTTTTTCTTTTTTGAGTAGGAGTCTTACTCTGTTGCCCAGGCTGGAGCACAGTGGCACGCTCACAGCCACTGCAGCCTGAACCTCAGGCAAGACTTCCACCTCAGCCTTCCAAGTAGCTGGAACTACAGGTGTGCGCCACCACACCTGGCTAATTTTTCTTGATTTATTGTAGAGACAAGGTCTCGCCGAGTTGCACGGGATGGTCTCAAACCCCTGGACTCAGGCCATCCTCTTGCCTCTGCTTCCCAAGGTGCTGGGATTACAGACGTGAGCCACCAGACCTGGCAGTATTTGCTTTTTCTATGAAAATTTGTAACAGGCGAGGTGGAATCTGCCCTGGGGAAGGGACTCAGACCACCCTCCTGGGATGAACTGGGGCCATCTTGGACATGAGAAAGGGAGCAAGGGCTTCCATTCTTGGGTTTGTCATTCAGGGCTCTGCAAACCATGGAAATGCAAGAGAAGGGCAGTGAAGTCTTCCAAACTTGAGAGAAGATGAGCAGGCTGGGGTCAGCAGGCATGAAGAGAACTCTAAGAGCCAAGAGGCAGGAAAGGCAGCCATTGCCCTGGACGGGGACATAGATCAGGGTGCTGCCAGGGTCCCTTCACAGCTGCTGATGACGACAGTGTCCTGGCCAAGTCTGACTTCTGGGAAAGGGCATTCCAGATCAGTGTTTCTCACTGCCTCGCCTAGGAGGTGAGGAGAGGAAGGTCTGACCCTCTGCTTCAACTGGAGGAGGCCAGGGTGGGAGCCGAAAACTACCTCTGCCCCAGGACAGGGAGTGGAGGCCGTTCCCCTCATGGGGCGGGAGTGTCTGCAGGGGGTGGAATGGATACCACACAGACCAAGAGCTCCCATCAGGCAGTCCAGGAGGGAACAAGCTCAAGAGGCCACTGCTTCCAGGGACAGTCTGAAGCAGAGCCTGGAGACCGGTCCCCACCTCGCCACCCAGACACGCTGTTGGCTTGCCTGGGGAGACATGCTGCTGTGCATGAGTCGTCTGTGGAGATAAAGACAGACCCCAGGTGCCCAGGCCTGTATGTCATGGAGCCACTGTGGCTAAGGAGAGGTGTCTTCTCCCTTTCCCAAAGCCCCTGCATAACAGATGCAGGTCCAGTCTCATGGAACATGCCCGGATCAATCCAGTGGTTTCTCTAGGGGTAGGGACTCACCTGGGGCTGGGCCTACAGGTGTGGTTCCCAGGAACACCCCTCCAGGCCACCCAGCTGCCTCTTCTCAACTGTGCCTTGTGTGGCACTTGCAGCAACTGCAGGACACCTCTGATCAGACTTCCAAGGTCTTTGTCCTTAAGGGTGCTGGAACTAACTGCCCTGAACTTCTCCTAGGAGGGAGGGTCCCAGTAGATGTGGGGCTGGGTGCAGTGGCTTACACCTGTAATCCCAGCAACTCAGGAAGCCGGGAGTTCAAGACCAGACTGAGCAACGTAATGAGATCCCATCTTTAATAAATAAATCAATTATAAAAATTTAAAATATTAAAAAAGAAGAGGTGGGAGGGGAGCTCAAGTCGTTCAACTTTGGTAATAAAAAATCACGTGGCCTAGCATCCCACGTGAAGACCGCTTCCCCAGGACTGCGTGAGTACTGTTCTCCTGCTGCCTGCAGTCCACCTAGCAGCCTTCTAGTCCATCTGGGTTTTCCATCGTGTCTGACGACATCATGCAGTGCCTCGCTCCAATTTAGACACAGAAGAGTCACCACCATTCCTTGTCAAAGAGGGAGGCTAGGGAGTCGCTGGCTGCAGGGAAGAGAGTCATCGAAACCCTGACCGTCAGAGCCCTCTTCGCTCCCTGGCCATGGTCTGTGGGAGGCTCGCACACACTGGGAGTCGGGAGTCTTGGTTCTTGGTCCCGGCTCGGCCTCGACCTTGCTGTGCAATCCTGAGCAAGCTGCTGGGGCTCCCTGAGCCCCTCATCCCTCCCCAGGAAAATGACACCTGCACTGTCACATCCAGGGCCTGCTTATGGGTTTGAATGGTACTAACGTAGTAAAGCTTAGAACAGACAAATGAACTGGCCGTCAGTGATGTGGGGAGACATACTGCTGCTATAATGGCTTTTCTGTGTCTACAGAGCTGGAGAACGCAATCGAGTTCTGGGTTAGGAAAACAGCTCTTAGAGGACGTGTGTGTGTGTGTGTGTGTGTGTGTGTGTGTGTGTGTGTGTGTGTGTTTCTCTCTCTGACTCCATGTCTCTCTCTGTCCGTCTCTCCATTACTGTCCCTTCCTCTGCCTGTTCTCCCTCTCCTCTCTTTCTCTCTCCATTTCTCATCTCTCCCTGTCTCCACTTTCCTCCACCCTTCCCCAGTCTTGGCCAGGCCAGAGCTGAAGTGTTTTCAAAGTGGCAGCTCAGGGCCCTTTTACAGAGGTCTGCCTTCCTTTAATGGCTGTGGTTGGCAGGATGAGACTGAATCAAGACAGTCTGGGGTTCTTCTGGGGCTCTGGCTCCAGGCCGGGAAGGCAGGGCATTTCAGTGGCTTCCAAGTCCCAGGAGGGTGTGAACATGGGACCACAGCTGCAGATCAGGGCCGAGCAGCCCTGCTCCTACAATGAGTTCCCGGAGGAGGAAGGGGTGAAGAGAAGGGAGAGAGGTTCTACCAGCTCTTGGTGGCCGGGTGACCTCAGGCCCAGGCAGGTGGTGCAGAGGTCCCAGCTCAGCCCCACTGCCTGCCCTGCAGCCTCGAGGACGAGATAACCCTGGGTACACATTCTGATCACCCCCACCACAGGCTCGACGGGCAGCCCCGGGCAAGTCCTGATCTCTCACGTGCCCATTTTGTCTGGAGATGCATGTGAGCAGCAGTGAGAACAGCCCTCAGCAGGAGCGCGTGTGCCGAGGACGCAGACAGGCCCGGCAGCCCCCTGTTTGGGATGACCTGTGAGTTAGAAATATATTTGATATTTTTAAATGGTTGGAAAAAAATAAAAAGAAGAGGACGACTTTATGACCCTTAGGGTGTGAAAATGCCATGAAGTCGAAGCTTCGGCGACCCTAAGCGAGCCTGACCGCACATGGTCACACCAGCCGTGACGTAGTATCTGTGTCTGCTTTTGCCCCAAGTGGCGGAGTGGCTGACACCTAACGTCTAAAATGCCATCCGGCCCTTGACAGAAATAGTTTGTCGACCCTGGCACAGGTTTAAAAGCGCAAACTACTTGGGTTCAAATTTCTGTTGTCACTTACTAATTTTGTGACATTGGAAAGGTCATGTCATCGCCATGCGCCTCAAAGATTTCTTCCGTAAAATGATAACAATTGTTATTGTGAGTTGTTTTGAGGAGTAAATGAGTTGACATTTGTAAAGCACCGGGCCAATGTCTGCACACAGTAAGTATTCTGTAAAGACATACACAAGTTCACGTGCACGAAGAATTACATATTCATCTTGTGTTTTGAGTTTGTCTGGAAGAAGATCAGAGGGCATAGTGGCTTTGCCTCTGGTGCTGTCATAGGCAATATTTTCTGGTTTGGGTTGGGGTTTGGGTTTTTTTTTTTAGTTGGAGTCTCACTCTGTCGCCCAGGCTGGAGTGCAGGACACACTTATTGCCACCACAGCCTCAACCTGCTGAGCTTAGATGATCCTTCCACCTCAGCCTTCCAAGTAGCTGGAACTATAGGCATGCACCACTGCATCAAGCTATTTTTTTTTTTTTTAATAATTGTAGAGATGAGGTCTCACTGAGTTGCCCAGGCTGGTCTGGAACCTGTGGGCTCAGACAATCCTCTCACCTCCGCCTCCCAAAGCGCCGGGATTATACGTGTGAGGCACTGTGCTTGACGACAGTGTTTTTTGTTTTGTTTTGTTTTGTTTTTACTTAAATGAAGCCCTGAGGCATGAGCTGGTGGAATGCACTGAGGATACCGGTGAGCCAGTGACTGAGGAGGGACAGAATCGGAGCCCCAGAGGTTCTGCTGGGAACAAACACACAGACCACGCCAGGGACAATTTGGGGGGTAAACCTAAGTGTGTTATGTGTAGTTTGCCTTTTGTTTTGGGGTTGTTGGTTTTGTTTTGTTTTGTTTTCTATTGAATAAAAGAGAGAAAATTGTCTTCTCCTTGACCACCCCATATTCCTAAATGAATAAGATTTTTGACTTATAGAGTCTTGAAAAGGAGTTAAAGTGAGAGACAGTTCTCCCAAGGTGGAAGAGGGATTGGAAGACTTGAGGTGACTGGGGAGACCTGTCTTAGTAGCTGCATGTGTGACATTCATTTAAATGCAATGTTTATCCAATCAATGGTGTCCAGGAAAAGAAAAACCAAGCATAACATGCTGCCATCAAAGTGAGTGCAACTTCAGGCTGCATTAACAGAAGCAGGTCTTGTAGAAAAAGGGAGGTGATGTCTTTTCTTTACTCTGGCCACCTGTGTTCTATACTGGGCAACTTAAGAGGGATATAGATGCACTTGATGGTATCTCCAGACCCTCTCAACAGTTGGGTTGTGTTCCTCCCCACCCTCATCCTTCCTGACCCTCTGGGGGAGTTGACAAATGCCAGCAGCTCCTGTCTTCCAAATATCCTCAGTTAAACAGAACTTGCCTCACACTCCCCTAGCCAAGGTGTGCCGGGAGGATGGGTCTTACTGCAGGTCAAGAATCTATTCTTGTCAGCAATTACAAAAGCATTAACTCAGGGCCAAAGTCTAGCCTGTCAGGCAACTCCTGGGATCACCTGGTTTCAGGTGCTCCGGCATCCCACGGGGCTCAGTGACAGGACGGCTCCTCTCAGAACTGTCCAGTCCCCCACCTTGCGGTTCCAGTCTAGTTTCCCCCCTCATCTCCCATGACTCCCATTGCTCATGAATGCCTCAGCCACAGGGGAGCATAGTCGAGCTTTTTTTTTCTTTCTTGAGTCAGAGTCTGTCGCCCAGGCTGGAGGGCAGTGGCACGCTCCCAGCTACTGCAGCCTCAACCTCCTGGGCTCAGGCGATCCTTCTACCTCAGCCTTCCAAGTAGCTGGAACTGCAGGCGCGCACCGCCAGGCCTGGCTAAATTTTCTATTTATGACAGAGATGAGGTCTCACAAAGTTGTCCGGGCTGGTAGTCTAGCTTTTTTGAAAATGCACACTGTGTGAGTTACCTGTGGGCTGCAAGGGGCAGAATGCCAACACAGACTGGCTTGGCTAAGAAGGGAATATTCATTGCTCATGTGATTGAAAGGTACAGGGATCTGGCATCAGGCCCATTTGGATCCAGCAGCTTAGGCTCTCTCTGTTTCTTGTGTTAGCTTCATTCTCAGACCAGCTTTCCACCAGGAAACAACCCTGTAGCTAGTAACGATGGAGCTCCTCTACCCAAGAGCTGGAGCCCAAGGCCTAGGGTTAGACCTCAGAGACCAGATTGGGGCTACTGCCTGTTTCAAACCAAGGCCTGTGGCAAGAAGCTTTTTACGTAAGTCACGTGGCCCGGATGCAGTGAGACCTGGGGTCCTCCGGAGGTCAGCGTTGCCTACATCCTGTGGCCTGAGAGTGGGAACGCTGGACCCCTAAAGGACCAAGTGGGTTCTGTGGTGATGAGCATGTGGTCTTGGGCCTCTCCACATCCGTGACCTAGAATCAATCCCGCCAGGAGGAGTCCCGGGCAGAGGCCGGGCCTTGTTTTCCAGCACACCTGCCGGCCGTGGAGAGGACCGGAGGAGCGAGGGAGCCGCTGGGAGGGCTTGCAAACTCCATCTTCTCTCCAGGACCACGACTAGTGGAGAGAGATGGAGCCCCGGCGAGATCAGGCGAGCCCCGCCCTCC
>NW_007250879.1:53296-61838 GCF_000164805.1 Carlito syrichta
GGGAGCCCCGCCCCCCAACCCGGCGCCTGCGTTCAGTTCCGGCAAGCGCAGGCACGTCATGATTGGTCCGAGGTCATCGTGATGCTGCGCCCCCTTGGCAGCAATTGGACTAGATAAAAACACATGACACAGTCCTGACCAATGGGCGCTGGGGCTTTGGGGAAGGTGTTCACTGATGAAAAGAGACAACGTGCATCCGTGCAGGAAACCCTCATGTCTGCAACTGCAGTGGCTGGACCGAGAGGAGAGCCAGCCAGAGGGCCAAGGAGGGCACTTGAGAAGGGCAGGGCAGAAGAATAGATAGAACCTGAGCCTTTGACTATGATACGGAGCCACGGAATTAACCAGCCGGGTTCATCCTGCTTTGGGACTTCTTCATGGACTATGATACCCTTCCCTTGTTTGGACCAGGTGCCCTGGAGTCTTCTCTAACCTGCAGCCTAGAGCAGTGGTGACTCAAGACAGGTTCTGCTGTTGAGAGTCCCTGGAGAGAGAGGACATTTCCAGTGCCAGCTACTGAGTGTGTCAGCAAACCAAATCACTACCCTGGGCTGTAGTTAAGGAGGACATGTAGACTGGTAGTGAGAGGATAAGCTTCAGAGACTCGTAATCCTAGATCCATCACTTGTGTGCCCTTGAGCATATGAATTCCCTCTAGACCTCGGTTTTTTCATCTGTAAAATGGGAAGAATCGCCTATGCTTCATTCATTAGGTCGTGAGGACCGAGGCCGTGTGTAGAGTATCTGACCTACAACTGCGGTCTCATAGCCACTTGCAGAAGGATCACTTTTGTCTGTATATAATGGGACCAAGATTGCAGTGATGTCCCAACAATGGTTGACAAAGGGGGAAACTTTATCAGAATTTCCTGAGAAATGGATTCTTGGACTCCACCCACGGAGATCATGAGTGACTAGACCTGAGATGGGTTCTGTGTATTAGTTAGGACTCTCTCAGTGGCAAGGAGCAGAAATCCAAGTCATGCCAAACTGGCTGAGGCAAAAGGAAAAGAAATTTATTGGCTCAAGTACCTTAATAGACCTAGATTTCTATTCAGGCATGGCTGAATCCAGGCGCTCATAACACACAACCAGGGGTGTGCCTGTCTGCCTGCCTCTGTCTCTTTCTCTTTCGTCCTTTCCTTAGCTCCCCCGCCTCTCTCACCCTCTTTCTCTCTCCCATCTCTTGTCATGGTTTGCCTCTGTTTGGCTTCATTCTTAGCCAGCCGCTCCAAGCTGACAGCTATTAGCCCAGGGCCTCTGAGAAAATAGAATCTCTCTTCCTCTACTGCCCTGACAAAATCCCGGGGACTGCCACTCCAGGGGCCCCTGGACTGATCACTGTCAGTAATTGGCCAGTTCTGGGAAGATGCTTGCCGCTGGAGTTTCCAGGGACCCAGGGGTGATATGGGCAGGGGTGGCTCTCTAAGGGAACTCAGGGGCTGTCCTCAGGGAAAAGAAAAATGGGTGCGGAGCAGACAAATGTGCTGCAGGGCATGGCATCTGTCGTCTTACAAGTCACCCAGGTAATTCTGGTGCACAGGCAAGGGTGGAAGGACTCTGGGTAGATCACTGGGTTTAGGGCTCATTGGGACCATGGAGTCCCTTTCTTCTTAGGAGATCTTAAGCAGGGGGTGAGTGAATAAAAGAAATAGACCCCAAATGGCCCTGTCCTGGAAGAAAGAGGGTCTAGAGGTCTCCTATCAATCCCCCAAGCAGACCCCAAAGCACCCCGGCCCCCCGAGCTCTGGTCACAAAGCTCTGAACGCATCACTTTCTGCGGCCCTTTGGCTCTGCTTCCTCAGCGCTGCATTTGGTGCAGGGTGGGGGTTCAGAGAGCTCACCCAATGCTGTCCCCCTGCAGATCCCACCTCCGCCCCAGAAGCCAGTGTCAGAGGAGTGAACAGGGACAAGAAGAGCCGGTGCTGGCTTGGAAGGTGCGTCAGACGCGCGCACAACGGAGGCTTCTGGCTTTGAAAGCCTTTCCTGGCCCAAGGCCAGAAGAGCATCGTGGGCCCTGCAGAGCCGCCGGCGCTGGCTGCGTGGGCGTGATGACCCGCCTGTCTGCTGGTGACGGGGGGATGGCGGCAGCACTGCGTCAGTTGTAGCAGAGGGAGATGCCACGGGGACACGCTGGCCGGGAGGCACGGTGGAGGAGGAAGTCAATTTCACACTTTATTAGTCAGGCCAGGGCCGACTGAGGCCATCCAGAAACTGGGCTGAGGCCCTGATGCGCCCTCCTCCCTTCCGGGCAGGAAAGACCAAGCTCCCCGAAACTCTTCTTGTCACGGAACAGCGTTTCTTCTGCTAAGAATCCCCAGCATTCATGCAAGGGCTGGGAGCCCTTCGATTCTGCAAGAGGAGGGTGCAGCACGACAGGCCTGCAGAGCTCGGAGGGGAGTGATGGCGGTGGGACCTGGGAGCCATGCTGTTTGCTCACGGGCTCATTCCTCCATTGTCCACTCAACACACGTGTTTGGGAGTCAGTGTGCCAGCAAACCCAGCTTGGTACTGAATGATAGAATGATGGTGATGATAATAACAACGGGATCCTCGTTTGGCGCAGCAAACATCTGTCATTTATCCAACAGTTTCCTCGGAGTACCTGCCATGTACCAGACGTGCTGCCAGGCTCTGGGAATGCAGTGTGAACAGGATAGACATGGCTCCTAACCTCATGGGGCTGATTCAGTGGGAGAGACCCTCAAGTTAAAAGACCATTGAACAGAGAGAGAGAGGACCTGAGTAGAGGTATACACAGAAAGAGCACCTGAACCATGCAAGGAAGTCTTCCTGGAGAAAGGGACCTCTCACTGCAACTTGAAGGATGGCTTGGCGGGGATGTGGGGGGGAAGATGAAAAAGCGTGCGCAGGGAAGGCCGGGGAGATAGTGCCGAAGACTCAGCTCAGCCAGAGTGCAGGGCTCAAGGAGGCAGGAAGGGGGAAAACAGGGGCCAAGTCACAAAGCCCTGGAGGGAGCCACCTGGGTTCCTGAAAGCTGCCCCTGTGGCCTGGTGGAGAACGGGGTGGGGAAGGCAAGAGGAACTGGAGGCAGGAGGTGAGCGCTCAGGAACCCTGGCCTGGGGTGCTCACTGGCAGAGGGGACAACGAAAAGTGGGTGCTTTCGGGGAGACCCAAGGGACGCCATGCTCTGTGGGGCTCCCTGCAGTGTTGACAGTTGGGCACTGTGGACAGAGATGGGACATGGAGTCAGATGAGGCTGGGGTCAGGGCCTGCTGCTTTTGTCCCCTGTGTGTAGTTGGGTGAGTTCTAACCCTGAACCCCATCACAGAAGGGGGCCCATCATGACTAGGTAGTGAAATCACGGAGCATTGAGAAGTGCACACAGGGCAACCGTGAAGACTTGAGGGCCTCGTGGGAGAAGGGTAAGACATCAAAACCCAGCCACAGGAAAAACTTCCCAGTGCATCCAGGCCTCACTTCCTGAGGCAAACACAGCCAAAGTGCTGGGTCCTCTCCTTGTGGAATGGGGCTGAGACCCTACCTCCGGGCCGCTCTGTGGCCTTCTGGTCACTTGACTTCCCAGATCCCCAATTTTTTCATCTGTCAAATGGGAATGACAGTACCTACACGGTGGGGCTGTCGCAGAGACTAACCGAGAAGGTGCCTGGTACACAGTAGGCGTTGAATAAATAGTCATTAAGATTCTCATGAACACCCTCCAGTCTTGTCATCACCCTCGGTGCTAACCTGATGAGTACTTGTTGTATGGTGAATCATGTACTGGGTGTCAGAGATGAACCGAAAATGATACGGATGTCTGTCAATATTTTTAAGTGCTTGTTGTGTAGCTGCTGTGTGTGTGTTTCAGTCAGTCATTCCTTTACTCCACATGCCAACCCTAGGACACAGCTACTGTTAGCGTCAGCTCTGTTGTACAGAAGACTGAGGTTCTCCCAAAGCCATGCCGATCCACCCTGGAGGGCCTGGGGTTGGCACCCGGCGTTGAACCAGCTTTCCTGCTCAATCTGCTCTACCTGGCTGACATGTAGGACCTCTCTGCTGCGAGTGACAGTGACCCCATGTAGTGTCCAGTGCTCTGGCCACTCACTGCCTGGGTCTGCATCCCAGCTCTGCTGCTGGGCGTCCCTGTGACCTTGGGCTGTGGTTAAACTCTGTGCCTCAGTTTCTTCTTGGAGAGGGAATCACGGAATCACTGTGAAGGAGGGTGTGGCGGAGGTGGGTCCTGTGAGGCCTGGCCCAGAGCCTGGCTCGCACATGCTCATGAAATGCAGGCTGTGTGTGCAAGCGAAAAGGGAGTTTATTGGTGCGTGTGGACAGGCTACAGAGAGGCCGGGTGGGACTGAGCATGGGGCACTCAACTACGGGACGGAAACACCGTCAGAGGGTCTGCTGGGCTCCCAGTGCCTCACCTGGTCTCTGTCCCGCTGTCTCTGCCTCTCAGTCTCTCTCCCTCTCCGTCTTGCTCTCCGCCTGCTGCCGTCTTGTTCTCTCTCTGCTTCTATCTCTTGTTCTCTCTCAGTCCTCCTGGTTCTCTGTGGCTGCCTCTCTCTGCCTCTGTCTCTCATTTTCTCTCTTCTCTCCACATGACAGCTTCTTTCCCTTGAACCCGTGTCCTGAGATGTGAGATCATGGGCCTCAAGCAGCATTGCCAGATCCAGTTCAGGAAAATCTGAATCTCAGGTAAACGACGAATACTTTTTTGAGTATGAGTACAGCCCAGAACTTGAGCATTGACACTCTCCGGTGTCCTTTTTGGAGAACCACTCTACTACTCAGCAGAGAGTGGGTTGTGGGGGAAGGGCGAGGAGGTGGTGGAGGGGGGGAGAGGGCGGGGTGGAGGGGATGCTCCCGACCCCAGGGAGGTCTTGGGGTAAGACAAAGGATGAGTGTGGAGGGGTGAGAGGGGGAGCGGAGGCAGGGATGAGTCCTGGATCTCGCGGGCACGAGGGGGTGGGTGGTGGCGCCATTTGCCCAGCAGGGAGACTGGGAAGAGTGGCTTTGGGGCCGCAGCTGCAGGTGAGGTATGCACTGATGCTGCACCTTGCAGAAGGCTAATGGAGTGTGACCGACTCTGGGAGGAATGATACAGCACAGATTGAATATCCAATTGGATTGAAAGAATGGGTCACATGCATATTGTGATGCACTAAGAAAACAAAAAGCATGTTACCCTCACAACACAAGTGACAGAAAGTAACTCTGGACTGAGTGTCCCTGGCTGGTAGCTTGATTCTCCAGGTGCGGCAGGGGACACAGGGCTCCCAAAGGGGGAGTCACCCCCAGAATCTCTGGCCTGGGAGGTGGGCGGGGGTGTGAAGGGGAAGGGGGAATGTTGAGATTTTTCCAAGTGCAAGTGTGTGCGTGATTGTGTTTGTTTTTATTTGGTGGTTGCTGTTCTGACTCATGACTTTTGTAGGGGAATAGGGTGAAAAAATGAAAATTAAAAACACCTAGAAAGTTGAAAAAAATCAAAAACAGAAAGCAGGGGTGAGAGGTACTCACAGGCTCATCGTGAGAAGATTGGAAAGTCTCCAACTACAGCCGTCCAAGATGGCCACCCTCATCACAGAGCATTTGAGGACACTGTGCCAATGGTGCTCCCAGGGGAGCGACCTTCAGCCTCTGAAGACATCCGCTGGCTTTTCATTTTGAAAGAGCGTGTGCCGTGACGGAGAGTCCTCAGCATGCCAGGCAGTGAAGGGTCAGGGACAGGCATTGGGGATGCGCAGAGGTGCAGCGGGTGTGAGCCAGGGCATCGTGTTGAGGCTTGGAAGGGACACGGGGCAGGGGGGCATAGGGAACAAAACAAGCCTGTGTGACCAAGGGCCAGTCATCACTAAGCACGTCTGTGTCCCAGAGACCATGCCAAAGCCCACTCCACCCATGTCGACATCCCCACACCCTTTGGGATGGGACATGTCCTTTTCACCACGGGAGGGACAGCGAACCTTCGGAGGGCTTCAGTCACCTGCTTCGGTGTGTGGAGGGATGGGTTTGGAACTCAGATATCCCTAGACTCTCTCCCATGTCCAGCCTGTATTCTCCCTGGGACCGTCCTCTTCTTCGTGGGAGGGTTTCATCAGCTCCAGGGCTACCCCTGACCCAATGTGAAGTCTCTTTGCCGGCAGCTGTTCCCTAACCTTGGGCCGGCTCAGTCCTGCCACTGTGACTCGGTGTCTCTAGTGGGCCCGATCCCTGAGTCCCAGGGCTTTGTACTTGAACTCTGACCCAGAGGCTGGAAGTCTGCTGCCCACCCTCTGACCTGGCTCTGATCTCTGTCCTGCCTGGACACTAGGCAATGTCTGTCCCCTCTGAGCCTCCAACTGCTGCCTCCTGGGTCGCTGGGGAGTAGAACTGGGTCACCCTGCTCTCCCAGCCTCACAGCTCCTCTCCTGACCCCACATTCCTCCTGCCCTGGCAGCTGGACCTGTGTCCCAGCTCAGGCCCTGTTCAGGGAAAGGGGGGGACGCCATCCTCAGTGTTTGTTCCCATGAGATGCCGGCAGAACGGGCCACGGAAGCTGTTTGGTAAGTGCTGCATTCGGGCTGAGCCTACAGCTCTAGGGAGCCTCCCGTGTCCCAGGTGCCAGATTAGTCCCTGAAGTGGGTTCCCCCCGGAAGCCCCGGCGGCCCTGGGGCAGTGAAGAGAAGCTGCGGTATAACCTGCTCTCACACCAAGACCCTGAGACTCCAGGATCAAGACCATCAGCCTCTTTCCTAGCAGAAACACCCACTTCCCGTCTCCCTGACCTGGGGTTTGGGAGTCAGGGTCAGACACACATGGTAGAGGCATCGTGGCTGGAGGTTGTGTCCCCTCTGTGCCTCCCCCAGGCTGTGGGGTCTGGCCTTCTCCCGAACCTGGTTCAGTTCCAACCCAGTGATCCAGGGATCCTCGTGTCCGTCTCTCTGAGCCCTGCCTCAGTGGTCCCAGAGCCAACACCAGACAGCTCACCCAATCCCTACAGCCATGATGCTGGGGTTTGACCCCTCAGCTCTTTGTGGTGAGGATGCTTCTAAGAGCTCCACATGGGGAGACTGATGGTCACGGACCCAGAGAAGGTGCAGGCCTGGTGATGGTCCTTGGTGCGCCCTGAGGGCTGGACAGCCTCCTTCCCCGGCACCACGACTTCTGTGAGGCAACCACCACTGTCCAGGGAGACGCAGAGCGAGGCTAGTGAGTGAACAGAAGGAATTGAAGAGAGGGAGTAGTCACATGGGAAGGGGGTCTGAGAGGCCCCAGGAGACCAACACCAGCAAAAAGGTCTCACAGCCCCAGGCTGGGGTCCCAGGAGAGGCCCCGTGTTATTCCTGTCCAGGTCTGGAGCCCGGTACCACAAGGGAGGGGCCGTCCAGTGGAGCTGGGGCTGAGGAGCGGCCCAGCCACTGGCAGAGACGCCACCTGGAGGGGGACGGGGGCACACGCCTCAGCTCCCACTCCAGTGGTTCCCATGGGCCCCAACTGCCAGGAGCCCAGAGGGCACAGGAGCTTTGGTGGGCCAGCTTGCTGCAGCAGGGACCCGAGTGGGATAAGCATGAGACAGGCAGCCCACCCGGACACCAGCTGCCTGGAAGTCGCCACGCCTGCGCCTCTGGCCCAGCCTGCCTGGAGTCTGGGCTGTCCCCCGCCTGCAGCCACTATTTAGAACTGGTTTCCTCTCACAGGCCCCTGAATGTCCCGCCCCTAGGGACAGACAGCAGGCCCGAAATGGGGACCCAGAAGCCCACGAGACATCCTAGAAACAGGGGTCGCCTGAGACCGCGAGGTGAACCGGACCCCGGAGCCCAGCTCCACGTTGGAGCCCAGAAGACAAACCTGGCCCCTTCTGACTCTCGAATTTTCCATTGGGGCCTCGGGGCAGTTGGGTCCCTGGGAACATTGAACCCAGGACCAGAGGGTCTGCTCCAGCAGTGTCCAGGGTGCTTGATGATTGCCTGGTTACCTGCCCACGTGTCCCTGTCCGGAGGCAGGGGACAGCAGAATACCCTGTGGCAGGAGAGAGGATGGGCTGCCCGAGCCCATGAGCACCCCCCAGCCAGGTGGCACCAGGGATGGAGAGGAAGGAGAGCCAGGAAGGCCTTCAGGGTGCCATGGTGGCCCTGAGTTCAAAGCTGTGCCCGATCCCAGGCCAGCCCTGGGGACCAGGACCGGCCCTTCTAGAAGGGTCTGGCCTGTCACCATCCCACACATGGGGAGGCAAGCCCCAGATCTCACGCATCTCTCCTGAAGTCCCACAATAATGGCAACCGTGTCTACTGAGCGCTGGTGAGCCGGGTGCTCGGCTGGGTGTCAATATCAGTATCCGGCTTAATTCTCCCAAGTCTCTTGTGAGGTGGGTTTGGTGGGGAGCCTCCCTGGTGGGTCAGAAAACATGAGCAACCATCCAACAATAGCCTGAAGACAACAGCAGCAGTAATAACAATGAGAAAAGGCCGGGCTTGGTGGCTCAGCCTGTAATCCTGTGCTTTGGGAGGCTGAGGTAAGTGGATTACCTGAGCCCACAGGTTCGAGACCCGCCTGGGCAACGTGGCGAGACCTCATCTCTACAATAAATCAAAAA